>NW_023270377.1:56217418-56376498 GCF_011800145.1 Mirounga leonina | reverse complement strand
CTTTTGCTACTTCCCAAAGATTTTGGACCATTCTATTTTCATTTTGTGCCAATGGTGAAATGTGAAATAATTTCTGTACTATAACAACCAAAAAAACCCAATTAATCAGAATTCCCTTAGCATTCCAGGTAATTGATATTTTGTTACCAGTTCATGTTACCTGGATAGAATGGCAATGTCTATTTTCACAAATGAGCCCAATAGGTAAGATATATTAGAAAATGGAAACAAAGGACAATCAAGTACACCAAAGGTGGTAAGTTCCCAAATCACAATGTAATTAAAATAGAAACCAATAAGATAAAAAGAAAGCCTCCAGATATTTGGAAATTATACAGTATACTTCTAAATAACCCAAACCTCAAAGAAAAAATCACAAAGGAAATTAGAAGATAAATGATAATGAAAATATAGCATATAAAAATTTGTGAACAGAAAGAAATTTATAGCTTTAAATGCCTATATGAGAAAGGTAAAAAGATTTAATCAATAATCTAAGCTTCCACTTTAAGCCTAAAAAACACAGGCAAATTAAACCGAATTAACTAGGAGACAGGAGTATTAGAGATAAAAGCAGCAATCAATGATAGTACAAGTATACCATTAAGAAAAATAAAGGCAAGCTACAGACTAAGAGAAAATATTTGTAAAATATATGTAACAAAAATTTTCTATTTATTATCTAAACAATTCCTATAACATAATAAGAAACAACCCAATTTAAAAAATCAGCAGAAGATATCACAAAAAGTGTCTGGCAAAATCAGAAATGCAATTAAAACCATGAGATAGTGCTACAAACTCTTAGAAATGTCTATAATGAAAATGACAGACAGAACCAAATGTTGGCAAAAATGTGGGAACAACTGGAATTCCCATACTCTGCTTGTGAGGATGCAAACCTCTGGCAAAGGGTCTGGCAGTTTCTTACAAAGTTAAATGTATAACTACCCTCTTACTCAGCAATTCTACTCTTCAGTAGATAGACCAAATGAAAATAAACACCCACAAAAACAGTTATACAAAAACGTGCATAGGATCTTTGTTCACAAAGCTCAACGCTGAAAACCATTCAAGTGTCCACCAACAAGAGAATGGATAAAGAAACTGTGGTATATTCGCACAATGGAGTATTACTCACAATAAAAAGAAGCAAATTATGATATATTCAACAACATGCATAAATCTCACAGACATAAGGTTGGCTGGACGCAAGAATATAAATTGATTCCATCTGTATGAAATTCTAGAACTAATTGCTGGTGACAAAGATCAGAGCAACTGGGAAGGTATACTGATTGGGGAGGGAAATAAACTTTCTGAGTAGATGTTAATGTTGTATACCATGAGAGCAGTGTGAGTTACATTAATGCACTTATATCAAAGTTAAGATTGGTTCATTTCAATGTATATGAATTTTACATTAAGAAGAGTCTATTAAAAAATAATTGAATTGGGCAGGGAATGGTCTGAGGGACAGATAAAACAAGAATGGCAGTTATACTGCTAATAATTGAAGCTGGTGATGGGTACATGGGGGTTCATTATACTGTAACTGTTTACTTTGTATATGTTTGAGATTTTCCATAATGAAAAGTTAGAAAGAAGAAAAAGGAAACAGACTAATTTCTGAGTCTTTTTAATTAATTAAAACAGGACAATCTTATTTACTACCCCAATTAAAATAGGCAATCACCTAAATATGGTTATTTTACATTAGCTGAATTCTAATAAATTTAATTGTTATCCATACATAAATTTATTAAAGTTATAGCTTTTTTTCTAATATACAAGCATACAAAACACTTTTATTATTGTTAATTTCCTGGTGACCTAAAAGAAAAAGTTATTCAAGGAAGTATTAAATTTAATAGTTTCTACAAATATGGCCTACTCTTCTTATAGCCAAAAGTATTTCTTTAATTCAAAAGGAACAAATCACACTGGAGGGTATGTGCTATGGTGAGCGCTGTGAATTGTGTAAGACTGATGAATCACAGACCCGTACCCCTGAAACAAATAATACATTATATGTTAATAAAAAAAAAAAAGAAAGAAAAAAAGGGAACAAATCATATTTAATTTGTTAGGGAAAAAAGTCCAGTGAATATGGAAAAGTATTTTTAGATGCAGTGTACAACTAATTGAATTTTTTACTAGTACAGTATGTTTAAAGTAGGAAGTGTAAAAAACATTCCCAATGAAACTTTTTTGCTATCAAGTGAAGAGGATTCATCTTAATATTTCCAAAGCTTTGAGCTTAACATGTTGTTATGCAAAAAAAATTCCCTCTTGGGTTTTCAAAAGTTCTCTCCCCACAATCAATAACCAGCTAATTTTTATACTCAACCACTGTTCATTCAGATGATGTGTTAAGTTTTATCGTTAAAGTCATCACATGCCAATTTCAGATTATTTGCTATAATGAAGAATAAAGGTAAAAAACTTAAAGCTTTGCAATATATAATGGTTTTTACACATACAAATTTATATTGTTAGTATAGTGCCTAGCACAGAACTTGAATAACAGCTATTTAATAACTATCTATTGATTTTCTAAGGATGCAGTCATCAACTGATGTTAAGAAGCCCTGAAGTGTGTTAGGCTATAGAAGGGAGAATTACATGGATTAAGGACCAAAAAAAAAAAAGCAGCAGTTTTAGGTTTTTTACCAAGGAATTTAGCACGTTTATGGAATCTGAGCTAAGAGAAACTCTAGAAATCAAAGTTCACCTTTTCATTTTACAGATAAGGAAACTGAATTTCCTCAAAGTTAAAGTGGCTTGATTAAGGGTAGTGAATAACAGAGTTAGGATTAAAATTAAAACACATGCCTGCTGACTCCTAATCTATAGCTCATCCCTTAAACAACACTAATTTCTTAGTGTCAAAACACAACTCAAATACAGTTTTTCTTTATATATTATGTGTAACATTTGCTCACTTGTATATGATTTCAGGATTCTTGTTAACACTGGTCTACTAATTTGTGTCACTGTTTATAAAACCATCTATACTGCCTTCAGATGATTACATCTAGTTTCAGCTGTAATATTCCTAGCCACCACCAGGGGGAGATTTTGTTTCAAAAGCTACAGCCAAAAACCAGACAAACCAATGACAAGAACTAGAACTTTACTCCCAAATCCATCCATTTATTTTATTTTATTTTATTTTTTATTCTTTTTTTATTATTATGTTACTCACCATACATTACATTAGTTTTTGATGTAGTGTTCCATGATTCATTGTTTGTGTATAACACCCAGTGCTCCATGCAGTACGTGCCCTCTTTAATACCCATCACCAGGCTAACCCATCCTCCCACCCCCCTCCCCTCTAGAACCCTCAGTTTGTTTTTCAGAGTCCATCGTCTCTCATGGTTCGTCTCCCCCTCTGATTTCCCCCCCTTCATTCTTCCCCTCCTGCTTTTTTTTTTTTAACATATAATGTATTATTTGTTTCAGAGGTACACGTCTGTGATTTAACAGTCTTACACAATTCACAGTGCTCACCATAGCACATACCCTCCCCAATGTCTATCACCCAGGCACCCCACCCCTCCCACCCCCCACCACTCCAGCAATCCTCCATTTGTTTCCTGAGATTAAGAATTCCTCATATCAGTGAGGTCGTATGATACATGTCTTTCTCTGATTGACTTATTTTGCTCAGCATAATACCCTCCAGTTCCATCCATGTCTTATTTTAAAGTATCACTAACAAGTCACTATGCTAATGGAAACTTCTCCAAATTTTCTGGTTCTTCTATAGTGTGATACATTCCAAAATTTTATAAAATGTGGTATTGTACATTTGAAGCAGGCTTTAATGGAAAAACTAATTCAAAACAGGCTCAAGAAATGTGCAGAACAATTAAATCTTGCTTACCATTTTTGCTTCTGACTGTACTGGCTGAGGGGAGGAAGGACCTGGAATTCCTGGAACACTAGGCACCATGGTGACTGGTCGAACAAGCTATGCAAAATATATTGAAAAATAATTGCTAGAGAATATATTCAAAACGATTGTGCTATATCTGCACAATGGCTAAAAAATTTGAGAGTTCTGAACCAGAAAGCTGTAAATCCCTATTGATCTTCTGTCCTGATTTATCCTTTAAAACTTGTCAATTTCTGAGACACTTGCTTCTCTAATCTTTAATATTCACCTTTTTTTTAATGGTTTCTTCTTATATAGGACTCATAATATTCAAAGTAATTGATCAAAATTTCCCAAAGATCTGTCACACTGCCATTTTGGATGTGAAAGGAAAAAAATGTCAGAACTTGTGACAATCAGGCATACAAGTAACTTCACAATGAATTTACTCTTCTAAAAACATATATATATGCAATTTCTAAAATATATAAAGGTTCATTGATATACTAATATACTAAATGATGACAAAGAAAGAACCTAGTTACCTCTAATAATTTCTCTAAAAACAATAATCTGGAACAGATTTTTTTCATTTTTTAAAACACCTAATATTAACATTGAGTAATTAGTTATTATATAGCTAAAGTATCTCTCTTCTTTCATTTCAGTTTTTTTCATCACATTTACATTTAACAGGATAACCATATAATCTCAAATACAAGGGCAAGAATGTCTCCCCCTTCAAAAATACCCTAGAAAAGAGGAAGTAGTCACCTAATATCTGAGTCCTTATAAAGTCACTCAATGCATTTTTAACAGCAAAGTTCTGCCTGAAGATGATACATTATCTTATAATTATTCCAATCAATGCTAATTTTCAATACTTAGGTTACTTGGAAGAATGTGTTAATAAAAAAGTAAATATTTCACATTAATTTTAATAATTTTCCTGGGGTTCTAATCTCATCAAAGCATTGGAAGTTACTGTACGCAGACTTTTAAAAATAATTTTTAAGGGGTGCCTGGGTGGCTCAGTTGGCTAAGCGACTGCCTTCGGCTCAGGTCATGATCCTGGAGTCCTGGGATCGAGTCCTACATTGGGCTCCCTGCTCAGCAGGGAGGCTGCTTTTCCCTCTGACCCTCCCCCCTCTCACGCTCTCTCTCTCTCTCAAATAATAATAAAATCTTTAAAAAAAAATCATTTTTAAGAGCTATGCAATAATGATTATATTGTACAGATCAGAAATATCTATCTACAAGGTAAAAAAAGAAACTTTTTATTATATGAATGAGTATTAGGGCTTGGGTGAGATTTCTAGGAAGATACAGATTCCGAAAGTGTTATGTTGAAAATTACTCAGGTGAAAATAAAAATAACATGTTCTGGAAAATTGTGCTAGATGTTTTAAAAGTGATCCTAATGATGAAAACCTGAACACTAAGACACATGTGAAGAGTTTGAATAAAATTGTTTTATGAAAAATGAGAAAAGTAAGGAAGTATTATTTCTAACTTATTCAAAAGAACGTGCTTTTAAATATTCACTGAATTATTAATTATTATAAGTAGGTATTTAACTTGTTCGTGACTTCCAAAATTTATATATTTAACATGCTCCTCAAGAAACTTCTCTTTTGGATCTTATATCCTGATTTATCTTTCAAAATGGTCAATTTCTCAGAGACATTTGCATTAGCAAAGCGAAGGACTATCTACTGGTTTAGAGTGTTTAGATTTTCACATGCCTGGGCCAGCAAAGGAATGCTGTAAACCCAACCAGACCATACAAGTTCACAAGAGTGTTCTTATGGACAATTCCTCCAATAATCGAAATATGGAGTTTCCAGACATGTGTTCTAGAATAAATATCTCCCTAAAGAATGGAAATTTGTGTTAATATTTGAATTCTACAAATCTAGTCAAACTGAAATGGATTAAATAAGGATTAAATTTCTTAATATGAACAATACAAGGAAAACAAAATTTGGGGAGGATGGAAAAACATTTTCTAACCAATTATGTTTGCCTTTAATAAAGAGATGAGTGAATACTACTATAAAGATGAGTAAATACTACTAACCACTAATAAATTTTTTGTTGGATTCAGTTTCATAAACCAATCAAGCAGCCCTAGGTGTATTTTCTGATTACAAAGATCAGTTTTGCTATGAAGAAAAGATTTAAAGAGTCTGAATCTCAAACTTACTGGGACTGCAGCTGGAACATGCACATTAGAACTCGTAATTGATGCAGGAATAGCAACAGGCATGGTCTGTCCATTAGGAAGATGCAACAGAAGAGGAAATGGGCCTGGTACAGGACTAAGAAAAACAGAGGAAGGAAAGTTAAAGATAAGAAATCTTTATTAGTCATCTCTAAAAATACAAGCGTATTTTTACTCCTATTATCATATCATTTTAAAATACATTTCCTAGCCACTGCAAAGCAAATTGCAAAACTTTACTATCTTTAATTGTATCTTAAATGCATAATGTATAAAGCAGTGTGGAAAAACAAGAGGGGAAAAAATAGGAAAAGTTATGGTTCTACTTGGGACAATCTCCAATGTTAAATGAGAAAAATTTTTATCAGAAGCTCCTGAGGGGCACCTAACTGGCTCAGTTTATGCAGCATGCGACTCTTGATCATGGGGTTATGAGTATGAGCCCCACCCTGTGTGTAGAAATTCCTTAAAAATAAAATCTTACGAAAAAGAAAAGCTTGAGAGAGATGGGTAAGAACTGAAAGATATGTCATCTGACGGAGTAATTTTACGTATTTTGTGTGAAACAGCATGAAAATAAGAAACCACCTTAAATTAACATCCAATGTTGATTTGTTTTTAAAATTAAATTTTAGTTGGGGCGCCTGGGTGGCTCAGTTGGTTAAGCATGTGACTCTTAGATTTTGGTTCAGGTCATGATCTCAGGGTTGTGAGATCGAGCCTCACGTCAGGCATCATGCTGAGTGTGGAGCCCACTTAAGATTCTCTCTTCTCTCCTCTGCCCCCCCAATTAAATTTTAGATATTTATTTTCTAATCTATAATATAAAGAAAAAAAACAGCACAAGTTCTTTTCAAAGCACGCAGAATATGATACACACATACACAAACACACACACACACACACACAGACAACTAAGGCCACATTTGAATAATTAAATGCCTGAAGAAAAATTCTGACAAGAAAAACCTAATTCATAAATAGGTCAACGACTGGCCCAAATCATCACTTACACGATTGGCCTGTTAGAGGATGGTGCCTGGGTGATTACAGTACTTGAGGTTGGTGAAGGTACCGCTTGCTGAATAATTACACTTGAGTCAGAACTTGTAAGCAGCACATTGGGAACTTGTAATGACGCTGGACGAACAATAGCTGATGTGGGCTGTGCTGTTTGTGCCAATGGCACCTCCTTTTTAATAATGAGACAGAGAAAGGGTGGGATTTAAAAACTGAAGTCTATCCATGTACCTTAGAGTGAAGAGAATGTTAATACACTCCTAAAAGCATCCACAGAATAATATCCTCCCACAAAGTAAATTTATGTCTAAAGTTATTTAGAAGAAAATTCTGGAAGTAGCTATAAAGTTTCAAATGCAATGTTCATATTTTAATTTAAAAACATCTGAGTGGTTTTTTGTTGTTGTTGTTGTTGTTTTCAGTACAACTTGTTTTCCTATCAATCCAGAAATAGGCTGGGCAACTTGGCTATGATTCCATGAGAACTTCTGTAAAAAGTAAAAATATAATCCATTCTCATTGAATTGTAGAGCTTAAAATTTAGGAGAGATTGCCTAGTCCTACTCCATCATTATACTGTAAAAAGAGGAAACAGGTCCAGAGAGACTGGGTTTATGGTTGACACAAATTCAGTAATAGAAATGGTTAAAAAAAATTTTAACACAATACAAATGTTTACTAATTTCAGACAGCTACCACCCCCCACTACCAATAATTTCTCAATGTCAAAAGGCCAAGTAATACTGATTAATATCCTGAATGTAAAATAATTATTAGAGTGAAATCTTTCCAAATTAAAGGAAAACAGAATCTGCGAGTTAGCCAGCACCTTAAACATGGTGTTTTCCCCAGTTTTACAGATTAGGAAGAGATTAAGGGCTTTACCTAGAACTTCTTAACCAGTTAGAGTAAAAACTGAGCCTACTATGTTCTTTGAATTGATCTCTATGCTGCTTATTATCAAAATCTTATTAAGCTACCTAGGAAGAAAGATCAACTAGTACTACTGGAACTTTACTTATTCAACAAGTTTGGGAATTTATAGCACGCCCTCAAGGGCTACTGAGAAGAGACAATGGGTAAAACAAGAAAATTTCAGATAGTTACAGAGTAATAGTACAACATAATAAATCATGAAAGATTAACTGAGGGAAGGCTGGAGTTGGCTACTTCAGAAAGCAAGTGAGATAAGGTGAGCTTCCTTGCAAAAATGGTGCTGAATGAACTGATACTGGAAAGATAACAAGGGGAGAATTCTATCGAGGGAGAGGGAAGAATACTGGGAGTAATGTCTTTGAGGTATGAAAAAACTTAGAATAATTGATGAACATATTAGAGTGGCATGAGGTGAAGGCTGAATGGGTAGACAAGCTCAGATCAATGAGGCCTTATGAAAGGAGTATTTGTTCTCTTTTTTTTAAGATTTATTTATTTGAGACAGAGAAAGAGTGTGTGGAGCCTAATGTGGGGCTCGATCCCAGAACCCTAAGATCATGACGGGAGCCAAAACCAAGAGACACCCAAGAGACTTCACCATCCAGGCGCACTGAGGAGTATTAGTTATCTTAAAAGTAATGGCAAACCACTGAAGGATTTTAAGCAGAAAAGTGATTATAATGTATTAAAAACAAAGCCATCTATAGAAAATTAGAGATGGAAACAGAAAATCCAGTTAGAAGATAACTGTTAATAATCCACGTAAAAGAAGATGATGGCTTGGAGTAAAGTGGTGACACTGAAGACTGAAGAAGATAAATTAAGGATATTTCAGGAGGTATGTCTGATAAGATTTGCTGTTGCTTTGGTGTGAAGAAAAAGAAGGGGGGCGCCTGGGTGGCTCAGTCGGTTGAGCATTTGACTTTGGCTTAGGTGATCAAACAGATCAAGCCCTGCATCAGGCTCCCTGCTGAGTGGGGAGTTTGCTTGTTCCTCTCCCTCTGCCCCCCCACCCTGTGCTCTCTCTCTAAGAAATAAATAAAACCTTTTAAAAAAAGAAAGAAAAAGAAGGAATTAAGGATTCTTGGCTTGAGCAACTAGATGGGATGGAGAGAAAATTTACTAAGATAGGGGAGGAGCAAGATGGGGGAGGAGCAAGATTTTGGAGAAGTAGGAGACCCAAATTTCTTCTGGTCCCAGGAATTCAGCTAGATAATTATCAAACCACTCTAAACACCTATAAACTCAACAGGAGATCGAAGAAAAGAACAGCAACAACTCTCTGAACAGAAAAGCAACCACTTTCTGGAAGGTAGGACTTGCGGAGAAGTGAATCCAAGGCAATATTTGGAAGACAGACCGTGGGGGGAGGGAGCCTCCGTCTGCTGGCTACCCGCAAGTGATAGAGCAGCAGAGCACAAATCAGAACTTTTAGAAGTCTGCTCCTCTGAGGGATGTTGCTCCAGTGGCTAAGTGGGGGGTGGAACCCTCACTGGGACAGTGTGGTCTCAGGACCCACGGGGTCACAGAAAGACCAGGGGTGCCTGAGTGCAGCAGAGCTCCCAGGGTTCGGAGCAGGGAAGCTGGCTGCAGAGATGGAGCCGAGGCATGGGCTCTCAGCTCTACTGAAAGCTTTCAGGGAACAAAAGCTACCGAGAGCAAACCCCAGCAGATTACTTAGTGTGGCCCCCAGCAAGGACGGTGCAATTCTGCCTCCGGCAAAGACATTTGAGAATCAGTGCAACAGGCCCCTGCCCCAGAAGATCAGCAAGAACATCCAGCCAAGACCAAGTTTACTGATCAATGAGAATGGCAAAACCCCAGCGCTAGGGGAACAGAGCACATAGAATTCATGGCTTTTTTCCCATGATGCTTTAGTCTTTCAAAGTTAATTTTTAAAATTCTCTTTATTTTTTTCTTTTTCTATTTTTTTAGTTGAATTTTCTTCTTTCCTTTTCAACCAACATCTTATCAATTCGTTTCTTAAAATCTTTTTTTTCAGTTTTACAGTCATATTCTATCTCTTCATTGTATTTAACCTTGTTTTCTGTATATATTTTTTTCTTTCTTTAAAATTTTGGGATACAGTTTCTTCTAACAGACCAAAATATACCCTAAATCTAGTGTATGATGTTGTTTTAGTCTCCCACCTGATCACATTCTTTTCTTTCATTGTTTTTCATTCTTTTTTCAAACAACTTATCAATCCTTTTAAAACCTTTTTTAATTTTCATCTTTACAGTCATATTCCATTCCTTCATCGTATCTACCCTTATTTTTGTATATATATAAGCTTTTCCTTCTTTAAAATTTTGGGAGGCAGTGTCTTTGAACAGACCAAAGTATGCCCAAAATCTAATGTGTGACTCTGATCTATTCACCAGCCTGATCATATTCTTTTTTTTTTTCCTTCTTTCCCCCCCTGGTTTCAGGTCTCTTCTGATTTGTTTAGTGTATATTTTTCTGGGGTTGTTGTTACCCTGTTAGCATTTTGTTCTCTCATTCATCTATTTTCCTCTAGACAAAATGACAAGACAGAAAAACTCACCTCAAAAAAAAGAACAAGAGGCAGTACCAACTGCCAGGGACCTAATCAATACAGACATTAGTAAGATGTCAGAACCAGAGTTCAAAATGACGATTATAAAGATACGAGCTGGGCTTGAAAAAAGCATCGAATATACCAGAGAATCCCTTTCGGGAGAAATAAAATAACTAAAACCTAACCAAGTTGAAATCAAAAAGGCTCTTAATGAGGTGCAATAAAAAATGGAGGCTCTAACTGCTAGGATAAATGAAGCAGAAGAGGGAATTAGTGATACAGAAGACCAAATCATGGAGAATAAAAAAGCTGAGAAAAAGAGAGATAAACAACTACTGGATCACAAGGGCAGAATTCAAGAGATAAGTGATACCATAAGACGAAACAACATCAGAATAATTGGGATCCCAGAAGAAAGAGAGAGAGGGACAGAAGGTATATTGGAGAAAATTGTAGCAGAGAATTTCCCTAATTTGGGGAAGGAAACAGGCATCAAAATCCAGGAGGCACAGAGAGCCCCCTCTCAAAATTAATAAAAATAGGTCAATACCCCAACATCTAATAGTAAAACTCACAAGTCTCAGAGACAAAGAGAAAATCCTGAAAGCAGCTCAGGACAAGAGGTCTGTAACCTACAATGGTAGAAACATTAGACTGGCAGCAGACCTATTCACAAAGACCTGGCAGGCCAGAAAGGACTGGCATGATATATTCAGAGCACTAAATGAGAAAAACATGCAGCCAAGAATACTATACTCCAGCTAGGCTGTCATTGAAAATAGAAGGAGAGATAAAAAGCTTCCAGGACAAACAAAAACTAAAAGAATTTGCGAACACCAAACCAGCCCTACAAGAGATATTGAAAGATGTCCTCTAAGCAAAGAAAGAGCCTAAAAATAACATAGACCAGAAAGGAACAGAGACAATATACAGTAACAGTCACCTTACAGGCAATACAATGACACTAAATTCATATCTTTCCATAGTTACTCTGAATGTAAATGGGCTAAATGCCTCAATCAAAAGACAAAGGGTATCAGATTGGATAAAAAAACAAGACCCATCGATATGCTGTCTGCAAGAGACTCATTTTAGACCCAAAGACACTTCCAGATTGAAATTACCATGCTAATGGACATCAAAAGAAAGCTGGGGTGGCAATCCTACTATCAGACAAATTAGATTTTAAACCAAAGACTATAATAAGAGATGAGGAAGGACACTACATCATACTTAAAGGGTCTATCCAAAAAGAAGATCTAACAATTTTAAATATCTATGCCCCTAACATGGGAGCAGCCAATTATATAAGCTAATTAATAACAAAATCAACGAAACACATCAACAGTAATACAATAATAGTAGGGGACTTTAACACGCCCCTCACTGAAATGGACAGATCTAAGCACAAGATCAACAAGGAACTAAAGACCTTAAATGACACACTGGACCAGATGTACTTCATAGATATATTCAGAACATTCCATCCCAAAGCAACAGAATACACACTCTTCTCTAGTGCCCATGGAACACTCTCCAGAATAGATCACATCCTGGGTCACAAATCAGGTCTCAATCAGTACCAAAAGACTGGGATCATTCCCTGCATATTTTCAGACCACAATGCTTTGAAACTAGAACTCAATCACAAGAGGAAAGTCGGAAAGAACTCAAATACATGGAGGCTAAAGAGCATCCTACTAAAGAATGAATGGGTCAACCAGGAAATTAAAGAATTTAAAAAATTCATGGAAACAAATGAAAATGAAAACACAACTGTTCAAAATCTTTAGGATGCAGCAAAGGTGGCAATACAAGCCTTTCTCAAGAAATAAGAAAGGTCTCAAATACACAATCTAACCCTACACCTAAAGGAGCTGGAGAAAGAACAGCAAATAAAGCCTAAGCCCAGCAGGAGAAGAGAATTAATAAAGATCAGAGCAGAAATTAATGAAATAGAAACCAAAAGAACAGTAGAACAGATCAACGAAACTAGGAGCTGGTTCCTTGAAAGAGTAAGATTGATAAACTCCTGGCCAGACTTATCAAAAAGAAAAGAGAAATGACCCAAATAAATAAAATCATGAATGAAAGAGGAGAGATCACAACCAACCCCAAAGAAATATAAACAATAATAAAAACATATTATGAGCAACCATATGCCAACAAATTAGATAACCTGGAAGAAAAGGATGCATTCCTAGAGATGTATAAACTACCAAAACTGAACCAGGGAGAAACAGAAAACCTGAACAGACCCATAACCACTAAGGAAATTGAAGCAGTCATCAAAAATTTCCCAACAAACAAGAGCCCAGGGCCAGATGGCTTCCCAGGGGAATTCTACCAAACATTTAAAGAAGAATTAATACCTATTCTTCTGAAACTGTTCCAGAAAATAGAAATGGAAACTTCCAAACTCATTTTATGAGGCCAGCATTACCTTGATTCCAAAACCAGACAAAGACCCCATCACAAAAAGGAGAACCACAGACCAATATCCCTGATGAACACGGATGCAAAAATTCTCACGAAAACACTAGCCAATACGATACAACTGTACATTAAAAGGATTATTCACCAGGACCAAGTAGGATTTATTCCTGGGCTGCAAGGTTGGTTCAACATCTGCAAATCAATGTGATACAATAAATTAATAACAAGAAAGAACAAGAACCATATGATCCTCTCAATAAATGCAGAAAAAGCATCTGTTTGACAAAGTACAGTATCCTTTCTTGATTAAAACTCTTCAAAGTGTAAGGACAGAGGGTACATACCTCAATATCATAAAAGCCATCTATGAAAAACCCACAGCGAATATCATTCTCAATGGGGAAAAACTGAAAGCTTTCCCCCTAAGGTCAGGAACACAGCAGGGATGTCCACTATCACCACTGCTGTTCAGCATAGTACTAGAAGTCCTAGCCTCAGCAATCAGACAACAAAAAGAAATAAAAGGCATCCGAATTGACAATGAAGAAGTCAAACTCTCACTCTTTGCAGATGATATGATACTTTATGTGGAAAACCCAAAAGACTCCACCCCAAAACTGCTAGAACTCATACCGGAATTCAGTAAAGTGGCAGGATATAAAATCAATGCACAGAAGTCAGTGGCATTTCTATACACCAACAAGACAGAAGAAAGAGAAATTAAGGAGTCGATCCCATTTACAATTGCACCCAAACCATAAGATACCTAGGAATGAATCTAACCAAAGAGGCAAAGGATCTGTACTCAGAAAAGTATAGAATACGCATGAAATAAATTGAGGAAGACACAAAGAAATGGAAAAACGTTCCATGCTCATGGATTGGAAGAACAAATATTGTGAAGATGTCAATGCTACCTAGAGCAATCTACACATTTAATGCAATCCCTATCAAAATACCATCAACTTCTTTCAAAGAAATGGAATAAATAATCCTAAAATTTGTATGGAACCAGAAAAGACCCTGAATAAGCCAGAGGAATGTTGAAAAAGAAAACCAAAGCTGGTGGCATCACAATTCCGGACTTCAAGCTCTATTCCAAAGCTGTCATCATCAAGACAGTATGGTACTGGCACAAAAGCAGACACATAGGTCAATGGATCAGAATGGAGAGCCCAGAAATGGACCCTCAACTCTAGGGTCAACTAATCTTCGACAAAGCAGGAAAGAACGTTCAATGGAAAAAAAACAGTCTCTTCAACAAATGGTGTTGGGAATATTGGACAGCCACATGCAGAAGAATGAAACTGGATCATTTCCTTACACCACACACAAAAAGAGACTCAAAATGGATGAAAGACCTCAATGTGAGACAGGAATCCATCAAAATCCTTGAGGAGACCACAGGCAGCAACCTCTTTGACCTCAGCCGCAGCAACTTCTCCCTACACACATTGCCAAAGGCAAGGGAAGCAAGTGCAAAAATGAACTACTGGGACTTCATCAAGATAAAAAATCTTTTGCACAGCAAAGGAAACAGTCAACAAAACCAAAAGACAACAGACAGAATGGGAGAAGATATTTGCAAATGACATATCAGATAAAAGGCTAGAATCCAAATTCTATAAAGAACTTATTAAACTCAACAACCAAAGAATAAATAATCCAATGAAGAAAAGGGCAGAAGACATGAACAGACATTTCTTCAAAGAAGACATCCAAATAGCCAACAGACATATGAAAAAGTGATCCAAATCACTTGGCATCAGGGAAATACAAATCAAAACCTCAATAAGATACCACCTCACACGAGTCAGAATGGCTAAAATTAACAAGTCAGGAAATGACAGATGTTGGTGAGGATGTGGAGAAAGGGGACCCCTCTTACACTGTTGGTGGGAATGCAAGCTGGTGCAGCCACTCTGGGAAACAGTATGGAGGTTCCTCAAAAAGTTGAAAAGAGAGCTACCGTATGACCCAGCAATTGCACTACTGGGTATTTACCCCAAAGATACAAATGTAGTGATCCAAAGGGGCACGTGCACCCCAATGTTTATAGCAGCAATGTCCACAATAGCCGAACTATGGAAAGAGCCTAGATGTCCATCAACAGATGAATGGATGTGTGTGTGTGTATATATATATATATATACACACACATATACACAATGGAATATTATGCAGCCATCAAAAAGAAAACCGAAATCTTGCCATTTGCAACAACTTGGATGGAATTAGAGGGTATTATGCTAAGTGAAGTTAAGTCAATCAGAAAAAGCCAAGTATCATACGATCTCACTGGTATGTGGAATTTAAGAAAGAAAACAGGATCATAGGGGAAGGGAGGGAAAAATAAAACAAGATGAAATCAGAGGAGACAAACCGTAAGAGACAATTAATCATGGGAAACAAATTGAGGGTTGTTGGAGGGATGGTGGGTGGGAGAATGGGGTAGTTGGGTGATGCAATAGGAGGGCACTTGATATAATGGCACATAGGGGTATATGATATATGAGCCTCATAGGGGAAAGGAGGGAAAAATGAAACAAGATGAAACCAGGTAGGGAGACAAACCACAAGAGACCCTTAATCTCAGGAAACAAACTGAGGGTTGCTGGAGTGGTGGGGCGTGGGAGGCATGGGGTGGCTGGGTGACATTGGGGAGGTTATGTACTATGGTGGGCACTGTGAATTGTGTAAGACTGATGAATCACAGACCTGTACCCCTGAAACAAGTAATACATTATGTTAATTTAAAAAAAAAAAGGAAAATTTACAAGATAGGGAAAGAATCAAGAGCTCTGACTTAGATATATTAAGTTTAAGATGGTTATAAGATACAGAAAGGTAAATGTCACAATGGGAGTTGGAGATGAATATGGAAATTCAGGAGATATCTTGGTTGATTTAAGTTTGAGAATCATCAGCATTTAGTTGGTTTTTAAAGTTATGACTACAGATGAGATCACGTATGAAGAAAAGTGAGAAAAAGAAGTGAAGGAAGCCCAAAACAGACTTTTATAACTTGGTGTGATTATGCCCTGCCCACGGGGAGGCTAAAGACAGGAATGCGGGAAGAAGGATTACCCTTGAAAGATGCTAAAGCAGCAGTGAAGAGGGAAAAACTGTTGAGTGTGATGGGACTAGAAAGCTCTTTAGAAAAAAAGATATTTATATCATAGAGTTAACAGCATTTCCTATAACTGTGATAATGTGGAAATAATCTTTTTGTCCAAAAAGAACAGGATAATTAGATACATTAAGATAATGATAAAGTACAACCATTAAAAATTAGTATTTTGGAAATTTTCTAATGACATGGCAAAGTGTTCATTAATGCTGAATGTCTAAAGCACAATATAAAAGTAAACTAGGATTGGGGCACCTGCCTGGTTTAGTTGGTAGAGTATGTGACTCTTGATTTTGGGGTTGTGAGTTCAAGCCCCATGTTGGGTATAGAGCTTACTTAAAAATTTTTTAAAAATATTTGTTTTAAATTAAAAAGTAGGAGTGCCTGGGTGGCTCAGTCAGTTAAGGGTCTGCCTTCGGCTCAGGTCATGATCCCAGGGTCCTGGGATCGAGCCCCACATCAGGCTCCCTGCTCAGCAGAGAGTCTGCTTCTCCCTCTCCCACTCCCCTTGTGCCCAGTCTCTCCCTTTCTCTCTCAAAAATAAAATAAAACAAACAAATAAATAAATAAAATCTTTAAAAAAAATAAAAAGTAAACTAGGCTCTTTCTTTGCATTTTTCTTTGTATCCATCTATCCTTCTAATTATTCACTTATATATGGATATTTGTATAAATGCATGCATATATCTATGAAAAATGTTTCATAATATTAGTCATTCTTATCACTCAATTATGGGCTAAGAGGTGATTTTGGTTGTCTCCCTCATATTTTTTATAATGAGACTCACTTTTATAATTAGGAAATGAGGAAAAAAACCTTCAAAACATCTAAGGTCAAAGCATTTATTCCTAAGTAGGAAGTTACTTTTTCTGCCTTACTTCTAAATTCTTTGCCATGACAGAAGTCCATTAATTCATTTATGGTTTTAGAATAACATAAGCTAGAAAAAGACATTGTCAGTGCCTCTTCATTGTGCCACATATTTGTTCATTATAAGTGCTTATGAATAAAAAGTGATCAAGAAATACCCATGGGGCACCTGGGTGGTTAAGCATCCAACTCTTAGATTTCAGCACAGGTCATGATCTCAGGGTTTTGAGATTGAGCCCTGTGTCAGGCTCCGTGCTGGGCGTGCAGCCTGCTTAAGATTCTCTTTCTCCCTCTGCCCCTCCCCACTCCTCTCCCCCCCTCTCTCTCCCCATCTCTTAAAAAAAAAAAAAAAAAGAACCACAATAATGGTTACTCAACACACACTATATAGCCCAGGGGGTTCCCAAGTTACCAAGGTATTCAAGATCCAGGAATGAGGCCCTAAACCACCGACAAAAGGCTTGTACTAAGACAGTATCATCATCATCTTAGTTGGTAGTACCAAAGACCCATTGCCAAGAATGAGTAACTATTCATGTAGCCCTTAGCCTAAATAACCTTGGTTCAAGCAATTTTTAGTTGTAAAGAAAAAGCTGTCACTATATAAAAGCGGCAAAGGATAAAATAGCAAAACCCAGAAAAATTAAATTCACTTTATAAATTTATGCAGCCTTAAAAAAATAAGTTTTATCTAAAATGATTGCTGTTCTCCCCTGTAATTTTTCTGTGTGTAATAAAGAGCCAATTATCTTTAAAGGTGACAGCTTCCTTCCCTGAAATTTCTAGGAGTATTCACAGGCTTTCACATATAAGATACAACCTGATACTCAATTATGTACAACTTATTACAGTAACATTTTATTTTTTTTTATTTTTTTATTTTTTTACATTAACATTTTAGGTAAATCAAATATTAAACTTTACTTGGGGTACTGTTTTTTTTACACTAAGTTCTGTGTTTCTCCCAAAAATATAAATTTCTAACCTTTTCATCACTGGTAGTAGACTCTGGGTGAGGTAAAGGACTATCCTGGTGAGTTGTTTCTACAACAGAGGGCTCCTCAATTTTGCTTCTTATGATGGGTGTTGCAAGAGGGGATAAATCTAGAGGCATCTAAAATACAAACATTAAAGAAAATGTCAGAAGTTCAAAATGTGCCAGTGTATCTAAAATAAGAAAGAAGTGTAAGCTATGACTATTGTTTTGTTAGAAATATTTTTAATTTCATGGTTAATAACATACTTTTTTAATGTCGTCTTCTGAGGCTTTCTTGAATTCATTCTCAAATGGACTTGCCAACTCATTAAACAAACCCACTTCTTCACAGTTTTTCAAGAATCTTGTTGGTGTTGGGGTCTGATCTGAAATAAATGTCAAGAAGCAATCCCATAGATTTAAATATCATACAGGACCCTGAAATATAGCTAGTAAGTTAACAAATTAGCAGGACTGGTTCAGTCAGCTGTTAATTCTCTCTTTGGAAAGACCTCTTCCTTTAAAGCAAACAAAATTTGGTTAAGTTTTTGTTGCAGTTCAAGATATTTCCTCCAACTTTATGAACCATAAAAGTATGAGAAAAAAGTCCTTCTTGTTCCTTAGTCCAGACCTTCTCTCTTAGAATGACATAATCATCTTCTACTCAGAGATCAACTATTATCATTATTTAGAGCAGTAAGAATTTTAAAAATTTTACATTATTAAAAATTATGATTGTTTAAAATACATGCAGTTTGGGGAAAACTAGGACAAGAGCATGTATATTCATTCACTCTAAATTGGACCTTCCACTAGTGTTCATAATCTATTACGAAAGCAAGCTCAAGATAAAACAGAATTTTTAGTAGGTAGATCAAAATACTACAAGGAAGAAAAAGAAGGTTAAAATAAGAGCCCTAAAACAAAAACAAACCAAAACAAAACCCTCCTTTATCACTATCCACAGAAGCCAATTTAATGCATTTTTCAAGCTTGGAACAAGGGGCTATATAAGTTACATATTTATGGAATGTTCTACCTTAATCTCTAGGCAGCAGAGGAACAGTCAACTCTACTTTCTCACAACGTGAAATATTTTAACTATACTTGATTATGTACTCATGCTATGTACATTAACACATGTACTGGTTATGGAATAAATACTAGTTAAGGTCCATGTTGAATGAAAAATAGTATACTTATGGATTTTGCCTATTTGTCTTATTATTTGCCATGCTATTTATTCATATTGACCAGAGCTGGTGGCACACTGAAATTCTATTCACATTTTATGTATTTTAGGGCATCAAGTTATAAGTTTTATCAGGAATCTAGTCTAAACTAAATAAAAGTATAAGGATGACTCCTGGTTTTTTATAAAATTAAAATTCATATATTTGTTAAATATTGTGTCCCCAGAATTGGCATTACTTATTATTTCATCTTTGCCCCACATGTATCTCGAGTACTAATATGCTTACTACATATAAATATATTTAACACCAAAATGACCTATATGTCATACACATTAGCTATAATGTAAGCCTATCTCAAACACGACTAGTATTATCTAAATTACTAAAGGGACTCTCTTGTGTCATCATTTTACCTATTAGTCTACAACATACATACTCACTAAACCCTCAAAAGACTTCTGAAATTTACTACAGCAAGGGCTCAGGGTATACATATCAGCTTAAGTCCATTATAGGTGAATTAGTAAAGTGAATATAAATTTGTCTCCTCTGTTCATAATCAAAGGGTTTGTCTATCTCAGCTCAACAAAAGGCTCCTAATGTGCCATCAAGGGAGAGGAGAAAAGTCTTACAAATAAAATGCATATGCATAATAAAACATTGTTATCAGTGATTACCAAAATGATCAGGTGTGAGAAAAGGAAAGTCAATACAGGCACAATTGTTTAAACATGCAGTGGCTTATGGCTATTGATCATCAAATATATACCACACACATCATGCATCATACTTATACAGTAATGCTAAACTACTAATTTCAACATGTTAGTAAAAAAATGGTTAAATGCTGTGTTTGAATGTGTTCTGTTTTTCTACTATAATAAAGGTAAACCAACAGGAAATTTCTAGAAACCAATCTCAAAACATTTTTGAGTTGAAAAGTTACAGATGTTGGTTAGGGCAATAAATTTCAGACAAGCAAAGACCTTATTTATATCCCTAGGAGAGTGAACTGTCCAGGTTGTTGTTACTTTGACTACTTTTTTGGGTTCCAGCTCTTAATATCTGATGTACAATATTCTAAAGAAGTGCATACCTCACTCTTCTCTGCTTCCTTTTACTTATGGAACTAAAGAAATGCTCAACATGCTCTTTCATTTTTCCTAAGTAGTTTTTGACAAATTACCAACTTTTTGTTAACTCTAATTTTTTCATTACAAAAATTATGATACTGAAAGTACAGGAAAAACCATCTGCCTCATTATCACTATAAAGGCTTGCATATGATAATTTAATCTGTATGTTGGGTAATAATTTCAAAATACTAATAATATTCAGATTTCAGGATTAATTCCAGACTGACAAATAGTATAACCCAAACTTCAAAAGAGAAAATAATAATTTAGGGTTGATTTTGAATACTTATGTGACTCTGTGGTTATGACACAAAAGGGTCTGAAATTTATATAAAACTTTCTCTTCTTATAACAATACTTATAAAATATACAAAATGCAGTAAAACTATGCATATTATGTGTGTGTCCATATACATAGATGTGTGTACATATATATTTAAATACCAAAAAAGGGGCAGCTAATACAGCATGAAAGGACAATAAAACAATGCATGACATTTTCTCTTTTCACATACTGTGAAAGATAATCATCTGCTTATGTGATACTGTATGTTCACAGGATCAAAACACACACAAAAAGCATTGACTGAATTTAGGCCCCTTTACTGAGAGTATTTTTACTAACACAGATGTTTTAGTCCCAAAAGAAATATCAACAAAATTCTAGTGAACAAGTCTGCTAATTGATCTTTCTCCAACAGGAGGAGCTTGATCATTTCCTCTCTTCCCACAGCACTGCAAACCAGGTGTAAAAAGCTAAAAGAAACATTGACTAAACATCACATTAGTTCAATTATCAATTAAATGTAAACTTTGGAGATGCTATAAATGCTCCCGGGGTTCTAATTAACTTCCACAAAACACTGAAATCTACATTTGAAAACCACACAGAAAAGTGAAATGAATGGTCAGAAGTAAACATGGAAATGTAATGGGTAAAATACATGTTGCCAACATTTACTGTAAATGAAGTAATTGGAGTATCACCAGACTATATTATTTACAGAGAATACACAAAAATTGTGCACATTCCAGGTGAAATATGTATATAAGCTATTAATAAAAGCATATACTAACCAGCCACAATGACACTGTCATTACGTGCTGGACCAAATTTCAGTGTCATCTCATGTTTATGTTTATGGACAGCCAAATGATCCTCGTTGGTAAAACGCTGTGGCAAAAAGTTTTAAAATATAGTTAAGATTTTCAATTTGATCAAATAAGTAAAATGATAAGGAAATTCATTTCCACAACATGTAAAACCACCATTAACAATGAAACAGTTTGTTAACTATAAAAGAATCTATTGTTAGTATAAACATACAAGACTTCAAATAATTATAGAAAACCCATTACCCAAGAATAAGCAATACTGATGTATTAATAAGTCACATAAATCATTTGAGAGCATTTAAAAATTAAACCTGAAGCAAAGAAACTTCATATAAATTTCATTTGGACACTAAAAATAGACCACTATTGATTTTTTTTGCCATATCATAGAACTATGTATTCCATGGTTCAGTGACTTTAGAAGAAAGTACTGTATTTACACAGACTTCAGGTTACTTACCACTTTTAAAATGAGAATTCTCTTATAAAAATATTACTCCTGGACAAATTAAGTAGTAAATTAGGTTCTTTATGTTACCACATTAAAAAAAAAAAAAATGCTTTTTTTATAATCCAGCAAAGAAATAGCAACCAATACAACAAAGCAGTTCATTTTAAAATAATGTCTGACATCAACCTTTATGAAGATGCTCCTTATCAAGCAGCAATTATAACTGAAAATAAGGAGCACTTACATTTTATTTCAGAGCAATAATTATAAAATGCCAAATTAAGATATAAACTCTCTAACCCTACATCCTTATTAAATAGGGATGTTAAGATTATGTATATTTGAACTTGGTTCCCCTAAACTATCCAAATGGGATTCCTGGGGTGCCTGGGTGGCTCATTCGGTTAAGCATCCAACTCTTGATTTCAACTCAGGTCATGATCTCAAGGTCATGAGACTGAGCCTCGAGTCATTGGGCTGGGGGCGGCTCATGCTCAGCGGGGAGTCTGCTTGAGATTCTCTTTCTCTCCCCCACCCCTCCCCCAGCTTGTGTGTGAGCTTTAAAATAAATAATCTTTAAAAAAACACCAAACAGATTCCTTCTCTTATAGAAATATTACTCCTGGACAAAATAAGTAAATCAGGTTCTTTATGTTACCATATTTTAAAAAATGCTTCTTATAATCCAGCAAAGAAAGAACAACCAATATGATAACAAAGCAGTTCATTTAAAAATAATCCAGCTCTTTCCCAACCAAGTACTAGCTTTGTAACTATTGCTTTATCATTCAAGAATCCTTCCCAAATTTGGAGGAAGTAGTAGTTGTCTTTTAATAGACTGCTGAATAACAGCTCTTAGAGAACGAACATATGTGTAGAGTTTATAGAATAATGTAGGCATTATTTCATTATTTTCCATTAGAGTTTTAAATATACGTGTATTACATTCCACACTAAAAGTATCTTAAAGCAGGAATCACTTTACATCTAAAGAACCTAACAATGTAGTTTCTCCATGAAGGTAATAATTAAACACTTGTGAATAAACGCATTTTGGTAGAGGTCATAATTAACAGATAAGAACCTGGAAAGTTATCTCCTAGGAATTTATTCTACAACTCTTCTCTGCTTGGATTGGTTTGAGCAAATATCTAAATATCCAAATCAAAGAGGAACCAGATATAGAATTGTACAAAACGTGAAAATTGTACCAAGATTGATCCTCAGTGAAAAGGAACAGCTAAAAGGGCCCTAAAAAAACATTCAAGATCATATGACTATTAAAAGGGTGAATGCAAGAAATATGAATTTACAAAGTTTAATATATGATCTATAGATCAAATTTACCAAAATGCTATTTATTAAGAGATTTTTGATCATATGATATTATTGATGTACTTGGATAAAATACACTGAAACTGGCACTTGATAATAGATGAGTTTAACCTTAGCTATCACTTGAAATAATTTATTTACCTCTAACAAGAAACTTCAAACAAACAAACAAACAAAAACAATGTCAAAGGCCATCTTGTCAAAAGGCAGTCACCAGGAAAAGATATACATATACATATATATATACACACAGATACATATATGAATGAATGAAATAAACTTTTTCAACAAATACTTATAAAATAGCTACTACTATATGCTAAGATAAAATTTTTGCAGAATCTATTTGAATTGCTTTCTGAGTCAAATTAAAAAGTTTATTTTAAAAATAAGTTTTGTAGAAAAATAATGATACTAGTAGTATAACAATATATTAAACATATTAAACTCATAATTTCTTTCTTCCAGGCAATTTACAGCACAACTCCAATGCAAAATACACAGTATTTTGTTAAACAACAAGACTTTGAGCATACAGCTGAGTCAACAATGGGAAAGGCAGTCAAGAAAGGTAGGATGGATAACCATCTCTCTTATAAAGTTAAAAAGGAAGGGTAACCTGACAGATGGAAGGGAGGTAAACCAATTGCTTTTATAATGAATTAAAGCTCTGATATCTGAGAGATCTGTGTTTCTAAGGTTTGAACACTCACCAGAACTAACTTCCTAAGAAGTCAGTCATTCCGCATTTAATACATGCATTCACATCCATGATATAGATCTTTTTCCTATTTAACAGAATAAATAGGTACAACTAAGTTATAAAGCCATAAAGCCAATAGCTCATTTTACTGCTTCTTTTACTAGTTTGAAGGAATCTATTCAACAACAGGAAGTTACACACACACACTTACACACCTCCAGTGAAACTTTAGACTAAATAAAATGAATCTTTATCTCCTTTGTAAAACAGCTTATAATGTATAAGCATTCTATGTAAAATAATTTTCAATGAAAGCATCACCAAAAGCAAAGATATTAACACATAAAACAGAAGAGTTCCAATGTTAAATTAATCTTTCACTAAATTATCACACTTTGTCTCTTTCACCAAATTCAGTGGAACATTACTTTAAAACAAATGTGATTAACAGAACTCTTTCTGTGAAATACCTAATAGTGACTGAGGCACATAAAAATATTTTTTAATAGCAAGAAAAAACAGTTTGCATTGATTTCTATAGGTCTCTCTCCAAAATAACATTATCAACAAAATGTATTTTAAAAAATTTTAAATTTGAAAATTTAAATTTAAGTGCATTAAAGCTAAAATTCAAATTTGGAATAATATCAATACTTACGACAAAAAAATAACTTGTACCACCACCACCAAATTGGTGCTTCTAAAATCAATTCTTATTTGAACTTTCGATTTCTTAGGAAATACTATTCACAAAAAATTCTGGGAAGTGTAGTTTTTTTAGCTTTCTTGAATTTATAGAAAAATTAGTATCTAATATATCTCCAAAATATATGTCAAATGACTCTATTTCTCTATATTGTCCACTATTAGCACCTAGACAAAGCCACCATTATCTCTCACCTGACAGCTGTCAGTCTCTATTCCCCGTTTCCACTCTTAGCTCAGTAATGGCTTTCATTGCTCTGTGAATAAAGCCCAAACACTTTATCACAGTCTACAAAGCCCTACAGGGTATGGACTATTTTATTCTACCTGACAGAATCTCTTACTCTTATCCTTGTTGGTCACTATATGCTCCAGCCACAATAGTCGTCTTTCTGTTTTTAAATACACCCAAACCCATTCCCTCCTTAGAAACTTTATATTTGTTGTTCCTTCAGTTTGAAAAACTTCCTCCAGAGCTCTGCTCCTACATTTTCATGTCTTAATTCAAATGTCACCTTATCAGAGAGGCATTCCCTGACAAACCTATCTAAGTAGCACCAACCCTGTAACTTCCTATCTTTACCCTGGTTCAACATCTTTAGATATATATCATGAAAATTAAGATCATAATGAGATACCACTACATCCTCACCATAATGACTAAAATTAAAAGACTATCCAGAACAATCTCAAAAAGAAGAACTAAACTGGTGAACTTACCTTACCTGACTAGAAGCATTACTGTAAAGCTAGAGTAATCAAGACATTGTGGTACTAGCATAAAAGTTGACAGACTGATGAAAGGAACAGAGTAGAAAGCTCAGAAATAGACCTACACTTATACCATAATTTGATTTTCAATAAAGGAGCTGAAGCAAATTAATGGAGAAAGAAAAATCTTTTCAACAAATGATGTTCGAATATCTGAAAAACCATGTGGAAAAATGAATTCAAGATGAAACAGAGGCCTAAATGAAAAACAAGCTTTCAGGAAAAACAAAGGAGAATAATGCCTTTGTGACTTAAAGGTAGGCAAAGATTTCTTAGACAAGTCACAGAAAGCAATAACCATAAAAGAGAAAAAATTAATACATTAGACTTCATTAAAATTAGATCTGTGGATCAAAAGCTTTTATCATGAAAACTGAGATGCAAACCACAGACTTGGAGAAACTATTTGACAATGGACTGGTATCCAGGATATATAAAGAACTCTTACAAGTTAATAATTAAAAGAAAGACAACCTGACTTTTAAAAACAGCAAAAGATTTGAAGAGATATGTCACAAAAAATAATGCAAATGGCCAATAAGCACATGAACAAGTGCTCATCTTTTCATCAAAGAAATGCAATTTAAAATCACATGATATATCACTATACACACAAGGAAAATGGCTAAAATTAGAAGACTGCCAACACCAAATGTAGGCAAAGAAATGGCACAAGATTCATACACTCCTGGTGGAAAGTGCATCCATTTTGGAAAACAGCTTGGCAATTTCTTCAAAAGTAAATATATATCTAACATACGATCGCATCATTTCATTCTTATGCATTTACCCAAGAGAAAAGAAAGCATGCATCCATACCAAAGACTTGTACACAATTATACCAGCTTTATCTGTAATAAGTAAAAATTGGAAATAAGCCAAATGTCCACAACTGCATAATAATGAAATATTACTCCTCAATGAAAAGGAATTAACTATTGGTCACATAACATGGGGAAATCGCAAATTAATTATAAGGAACAAAAAATGCCAGACAAAAGTACATACTGTATGACTCTACATAAAATTCTAGAAAATGCAAACTAATCTATAGGAACATATGGCAGAGTAGTGTTTTACAAAGGCAGGAGCGGTAACAACTGGGCATGACAAAACTTTTGGGGTGAGGAGTATGTTCTCGATCTTAATTATGGTGATGGTTTTATGAGCATATACACATTAAAACATGAAATTGTGTAAGTATGTGCAGTATATCAATTATACCTCAATTTAAAACATCAACTAAAGAAAACAAGTAAGAACCAATGAAACACTAATGCTTATTTATGATTTATAGTTTGTATATTTAAGTACTCTGTAATTTGGCTACACATTAAATTTATGCTTTCATTTCTTGTGTCTATAGTTATTTTAAAGTTAGAATTATTATAACAGCAACAGATTAATAATTTAATGGCCTGTTAAAAACACTGAAATATTATTTTTTGATACAATGTAGAAAGATTATTTTCTGAAAATGCTTTCATACATGCTCTGAAGATGTTAGACTTAGGTACATTAAGAACATTAATGCATTAGTGACACTGTCAGAGGTAAATATTAGTTAATTTCATAAGAGTTCAGCAAGTAATATAATTTTCAAACAAGATAATGTATATTTGATTTCCAATTAAGCAATTTACAATTATTTTCAACCAATAATGGTCAAATGAAGATACTATTAAGCCCTGGATTTTGTCTAGGTATTCACCTTTCCATTACAAGACTTCTAACTTTTTTTTTCCATATTAGATTGTGTTTTTAAAAACTCAAATATACTATTGAGGAAAAAAAATTTCTTCCCAAAATTTTTCTGGGTTATTTACATTCTAACTCCAAAATTTTACAAAAAATTGTAGGAGAATCCTTTTAATGACAACATAAACTTTCATCAATGTTTTAATAAATATGAATATATAAAATGATTTAAAGTAATTTATATATTACCTGGCCACATCCAGGGGCAGTGCATAGAAAGGGTTTGTCATCACTCATATTCCACAGGTCCTTGTACTGCCTATAATAAAACATTAAGCAATGGCTTAGTGTTTTACAGTACAGATTTTTATTTATTTCTTTTTAAAGATCATTTATTTTTGAGAGAGAGAGAAAGAGAGAGTGAGCGAGAGTGCGCACCAACAGGGGGAAGGGCAGAAAGAAGCAGACTCCCCGCCAAGCCAGGAGCCTGATGTGGGACTCGATCCAAGGAACCTGGGATCATGACCTGAGCTGAAGGCAGACGCTTAACCAACTGAGCCACCGCGCCCCAACAGTACAGATTTTTAAATAAAGAATAATTTTAAATGTAATATTATATGATTTTCACTAAGCTTATTACTTTTTCTATTTCAGTGTGAAATAAAATACTTTTACTGACATTTTAGCTCTATTTCCCTTCCATCTTTTTATAATGAGTAGACAAATACATGTAACATGCAGATTTTACACTATAGAAAAAAAAGGGTTAGGAACCTTGGGTCTATTAGGCTAAATCTTTACTGTTCAATAGTTTAAGTGAATAAAGAATGAAGTAATTGGAAAATCACCACTTTAATGTCCAATGAAATAATGGATCTAGGTCACATGATAAAACCATTAAGAAAAAAAGGTGACGGGAGCTTTATAATGAACTCACAGGTCAATCTTAAAATTAACATCACTAAGAGTGGGACAATTAGTATGTGCCACCTGATATGACACAATAGAAAGCATGAGAAGTATTCTTGGGCGGGGGTGGGGTGGTGGGGTAGTGGGGTGTGCATGTGTGTGTGTGTGTGTGTGTGTGTGTGTGTGTACAGTATGGGGATTCAAACCTAACTTAAACATCTCTAGATTCAGCTACAGGAAATACAGGAGAAACCTGTCAACACTATCTGGAAGCAATCAGCCAAATTCTATGACAAAGACCTGGTCACTTCAACAAATAAATGTAATGGAGAACTAAAAAAGAGAAGAGCAGGTGGAAACTGTTATAGATAAAGGAGATTTAATAAACAAACTAACCAGCGGTGCCTGGGTAGCTCAGGTGGTTAAGGGGCTGCCTTAGGCTCAGGTCATGATTCCAGGGTCTTGGGATTGAGTCCTGCATTGGGCTCCCTGCTCTGCAGGGATGTCTGCTCTCCCTCTCCCTCTGCCCCTGTCACTCGTGTGCTCACTCTCTCTCTCTCTAATAAATAAATAAAATCTTTTAAAAAAATAAAGATACTAACGAAATGTAAATCCTTTTTGGATCCTGATTTGAACAAAATAACTATAAAAAGAAATTTGTGAGTAAAGATTATTTCCCTATATTTGATTTAGACTTAAAGTTCCCAATCATTCTTTCCAACAACTTGTAGGTTTTAAATTTTATCTTGGCTTTCTTTCTAGAAATTATATATAACAACTGTATTTGACTCAATTAAAAATCCGGAAACATTGTTCCTTTTTCAACATTAGCTTGTTAACCATTCAAAGCAATGTTTCCCAAAGCATCTTCAACAGGGATGACAATAGTTATTGTAGAAAAAAGGTATGTAATCAAACAGTTTTGGGAAATGCTGGAGTACATTTTCTTTTATAGGACTTTTCAGAGCCTTTAATATGTTCAAGTGAAATGACTAGAGGAGCACCTAGAATATGGCATTTTTGACACATCCATTTGCTATTCAAAATGCTTTGTCATAGAACATCTCATGGTACTAGTATTATTCGGAACTCTAGAAATCAAACCCTAAAATATGTTTATGTTTGTCATAGTTAAGTGCGTTTTGATGTTCTATTTGATATTTAAAGACATAATAGGGGGCGCCTGGGTAGCTCAGTTGGTTGAGCATCTGCCTTTAGCTCAGGTCATGATATTGGGGTCCTGGGATCGAGCCCCGCTGTTGGGTTCCCTGCTCAGCAGGGAGTCTGCTTCTCCCTCTCCCTTTGCCCCTTCCCCTGTTGGTGCTCTCTCTCCCAAATAAATAAAATCTTAAAAAAAAAAAGACATAATAGCAGTAGCAGCTAAACTAATATACTGGATAAGTTTTTTTTTTAATTATCGAAAAAATACTGAAATATTTATCAAGAAATAACTATGAAAATTTTTATGATCTAAAATATGAAAAATTGGTAAACATACCAAATACTGCATACGTACCTGGCAGAATTCACATGTAACTTGAATTTCATTAAGTTGAACAACTTATCACGTCCTCTTTTTCATGGCAAGGATACTGAAAAACAAAGTGTTTCACACTGTTAAAAATAGTTCTGAAACACTACTTGAAACAAAGGAAATAAAAACACCTGAATAATTTTACTCTTTGGACTATTGCCAACCCCAAACCCTGTCACTCTTAAGAATCTTTATAAGAGGTAATACTGCTCCTACAATATCAACACCCATATGAATGCCTTAAACATAGGTATGTATATATCCAACTCCATCACAGAGGGTAAAAGGAGAAAAAACATTTAATTCAGCCTTAGAGCTGTGGTTGAAAGACAGCTATTAAAAGAGTAAAACTCCTGACTTTGGAAGTCTGATGAAAAAGAGGAGACGCAGCATTTTAGAACATCTATTTGGAAAGTTTTTAACTTCTTAAAATATATAGTCAGAGGTGATCAAGTTCTCAGCCTAATTCATCAAAATTCTATTTGTCCTGTAACATAATTGGTCTATATAAGCATCTCCCTCTTCACAGCCTTATAACTTATTTATTTGATATCAGGGTTTTTTTTTTAAAGATTTATTTATATATTTGAGAGAGAGAGAAAGGGAAGGTGAAGAGGGAGACAATATCCAAGCAGACTCCCTCTGAGTGCAGAGTTGGACATGGGGCTTGATCTCATGACCCATGAGATCAGAAGCTGATGAGTCGGATGCTTACCCGACTAAGCCACCCATGCGCCGCTGGTATTAGTTTAAGAACAAGTACATGTTGAAACTATCCAGGTCAGTGGCCCATTTTAAAAACTCTACTGGGGTGCCTGGCTGGTTCAGTTGGAAGAGCATGTGACTCTTGATCTCGGGGTTACAACTTCTAGCCCTACACTGGGTGTGGAGATTACTAAAAAAATAATAATAAATAATTCTGCAAATACTTCATCTTACATTCACTGAAACTCCATCCAGTGGTGAAGAGTAACTATATGCTTATTCAAATAAGACAGAGATGCATAGAGAAAAAATTATTTTTCATAATTTTGCTTATAAATGTGGTATCAAGAATGTCTTGCTCAGAAAAACTGGACAATTCCTGTGGGGAAATGTATAAATAGCCACAGTTCTGAGTCTTGGAGGTATGGGTAATTTGGTATAGGAGATAGGAAGAAGAAAGTTTTTTCCCTGGTTTCCAGGAAAACCTGTATCTGGTAGGGTTCTATTCCTCCGTTCACATCCAACTTTACCATGCTGTCCGTGAGAAAAGGGAAAAGAACACTAGAATAATCCAAAGGAAATCTATAAAAGTTATGCTTCTGTCATTACCCACAGAATGTGAGCTTAATGAGGGCAAGGAACTTAACTTTGGGTTAACTACCTAAAACAGTGCCTACCTACAGCAGCATTTACTCATTAAATATTAAGGAATGACTAAATAGCCATATGATATGAACAAATCAAGACTTGTTCAAGACTAAATAAGTCTAGTCTACCTCAAAAAACTCTTCTAAAACCAGTAAGAAAATGCAGTTCATATTGCTATGAAAAATCAAAGCAAAATTTAAATTCAGTTAAATTCAAGAAACATTTAAACACCAAATATATGCCAAGACACAAAGATGAAAAAACAGTCCCTGCACCTGAGAGACTTTTAGTCTAGCAGAAGGGAATACAGAAATATAATTTCAACTCCTTTGGTAAGAATAGAAGTTAACACACTATGAGAATACACAGGTAGTGCAGGGACCAAACTGAGAGTTCTAGGAATGCTTTCTGAGTGAATCAGCCTGTGGTACCCTTTTCTCTCTCATCTTTTCCACTCCCCCACCACAACTGTCCCCTTTCTCCACAAAAGAAGTTCCTTACCTACACATCAGCCTATTTCCTAGCCAAACAATAAAAACTTCCGTTCCTTATTACGATTTTCTAAAACCTAGCTGAGGTAGTTGTAAATACAACAGCTGAAGCACCTTGAGACATAAATGACGGTATATGTTTTAGGAGGCTTAAATGCTATCTCTTCCTTAAACTGAATCTCAAGCCTCTACATCTAGGTTTATGTCCCCCCTTTTTTTTAAAATAAAGATTTTATTTATTTGAGAGAGAACACAAGTCGGGGAGGGCGTTGCAGAGAGAGAGGGAGAAGCAGACTCCCTGCTGAGCGGGGAGCCTGATGCAGGGCTCCATCCCAGGAGCCTGGGATCATGACCTGAACTGAAGGCAGATGCTTAACTGACTGAGCCACCCAGGTGCCCCCATGCTTATCTCCCTTTTACAGCAAGGTTAGAAATATGCTCACAGGGAAAGGAGGCTCTGTTAAACTCCAAGTTGTTGGAGAATTCAATGACTATAGAGAATTGTTAATATACCACACCACTCTTTGGCAAGCATCCAAACCTATACTGGTAGAAGAATCACTGTCATAAAGAATACACAAGAGGGTTTTAGACAAAATTTAAAAGTCCTTTGGTTTCTCTAATCTCAGTCTTAACTCTTCTTCTAACAGTCCTTTATCTTCCTTGCCCTCATGATCTGGTGCCATCAGTTTCACCTTTTCTTCTTTCAGTCAACAAATATTTGAGTGTCCACTTTGGGCTTGGCACTCTGCCCGATGCTAGCGATGTAGTGGTGAACTAAGATAGGTACCGGCCCTCAAGAAGCTTCCAGGATTGTGAGGGAGTTCACATCAGCTAAGCAAGCATGCGGTGCAGACTTCTTTCCAGGTTCCTAAGACAATTCCATGTGTAAACATGTACATGTTCCCCTCAAAATGTTTCTCTATTTCACTGCTCCAAGGCATTTTATTTTAGAACCCCAAGCTTTAAGGTATACTTTGAATGTTGATATACTTTGAATTTTGTTACAACACAGCCAGAGCAAGTTCCACTATTAGGTATCCCATATAAATGATCAGTCTTACATAATTCTAAAAAACCTTTAAGGCAGAAGCTTGGGGTTCAGAAGGAGGTCACTGTTATTTCCTGATAATAATGAACTAAATTATACCCACTGAACTAAGACATAGTAAGGAACTTTAAATTTGCTCCCATAAAAATACAGAAGAGCAAAAAGAAAAAATAAAAGTCACCTAAAACATCATTTATTGTTCAACATCCCACAGGGTACATAGTCCAGTCTTACTAATGTATGGAGACATGTAGCTTTACAAATTGTAAAAGCTGGGTTACAACTTTCTTTAAAATACAATTACCTAAATTCTGCCACATCATTAAATAGTAATATCATTAAATACTAGATGTCATTTTTAATGGCTATATAGTATTCCATCATACAGGTTATGATATATTTTTAACTAATTCTCTGTTAGTGGATTTTTGTTTTTTTTTGCTTAAACCACTATTATTAGTGGATTTTTATCATCAACAAATATCCTTGATAGCAAATCTCTGTGCAATATCTATAATAATTTTCACAGAAGGAATTTCTAGAAATGAAATGAAATTACTAGGTTAAGGAGCCCAGCACCTCTGGCATGTCTTCTAGGGCCAGTGCCATGTGGTGGTGGCCTGGTGGAGCAGATCAAGCTGGAGGCAGGCATGGAGAGGACCAAGGTCTCCCAAGTGGCTGCAGAGGTTCAGTAGTACTGCATGCAGAATGCCTGCAAGGATACCCTGCCAGTAGGTGTTCCACCTGGAAGCAACCCCTTCCAGAAGCCCAGATCCCGTGCTTTATTCTAAAGACTTGTAGAGAAGAAGCTCACTGAGGATGTATTCAACTACAAAGTGATGAATGCTTCCAAATCTCAAGAAAACACTTTTCTCCAGCCAAATGACTTTCAGGTATTTCAGACTTTTCTGTTGGTCTGGTCCTATAGTCAAAATTCTACAGAAACTGATGAGTTTCTATTCAGATAAGGAAACTGGATGAAGGAACAGATCATGTACCTTATATTCTTGATCTAGTCCCAACTAACTAACCTTGACAAATGAGGTCCCAAAGGGTGACTTACTCAAGGTAAGAAATGGGACAATAACATTTTTAATGCTATATTGTGCTTGCCAGCTGGTATGCCTTGCCATACATTATGTATATCAACTATTATAGCTTGCTATTCTACGCCTACCAACAATACAGAAACTTTATGTAAACCACTTCTAAAAAAAGTAGTGTAGAAAGACCCTTTAGGGACTTTTGGAATTATTCAACAGACCTATCAAATAAAATCACACATAATATGAGATGCCAATAAGAAAATAGTAAAGAAGAACACTTCAAGGAACAATGAATAGAAGAAAGTGGGAGAAATTAACTCGCAAACCATTTCTTATAACTTAAAATACAAAAGCCAAGCCTCCATAAAAAACATATATAAGGATGTCTTTATGAAAAGCAGCTTAGACAGGCTACTGGGGAGCAGACAGTCCAGAGTGTCACTGCTGGGGAGGAGAGAGAAAATTGTTCATGGGAATGGAGAGTAGCTGGAGGGAAGTAGGAGGAGGCAACCATATGAGGTGAGGGATAGAGATGGTACCAGTCCAGCACAGGATACCAGGGCCCAAGCTGGAGAACATCTACGTGATGAGAAGGAGTGGGCCTGGTGGCAACAGATGATTCATTATATACACACACAGGGATTGGCAGAATACAAAGATATATCAAGGATGTAGTGGGTAAAGGTAAATTCACACTATAGGTGATGGTAATTATACAGAATGAATCTTGGTAATCAGATGAAATTTCGAGATACTGGTGTGAACTCACGACTTTCAACAGAGATATAAAGGTACAGAAGTAGAGATATGAAGGTATATATGATAATATGTGCGTATATATCTGCATATATGTTCATATATTTCCCTAGCTGTGTCTACTGAGAACACTGATACCCTCAAAGCAATATACCCGCTAGGCACCCAGATCTTGATGTCTAAATACCATTCTTTACCAAAAGGAACCTGGGCTCCTTCAAGAATTGTCTGGCTCCAGGGCTAGGGTAGGGCAAGAACAGGATGGGCCTTGAATATCTTTTCCAAGAAAATAAAGACTTGGTTACGAATTTGGCCATAAAGTGGTCAAATCTGAACAATGTCAGAATCAAAATAATGATAGTAATGGATCATATTCTGAATAAAATTGGATTCCATTAATCCATACTGATATAAAAGAATAAATTCAACATTCGATAAGACAGGACATTTATATCCTCCAAAATATCCCCTGTTAAAATATATTTTAATTACAAAAGTCTGGCAAATATTATGTTACTCAAATGATCCAAGTTAACAAAATCAGAAATAAGGAAAACCAATATCATGTACTCCAATAGGATGCAATGAGAAGGGACATAGCATCACTTCTATGATAGTCATGTCAAAGATACATAAACCTGAATCTAATCATGAAAAATATTACACAGGGCATCTGGGTGGCTCAGTTGGTTAAGCGACTGCCTTCGGCTCGGGTCATGATCCTGGAGTCCCGGGATCGGGATCAAGTCCCACATCAGGCTCCCTGCTCAGCAGGGAGTCTGCTTCTCCCTCTGACCCTCCTCCCTCTCATGCTCTCTGTCTCTCATTCTCTCTCTCGCAAATAAATAAAATCTTAAAAAAAAAAAAAAAATACACAACCCCAAATTGAGGCAAACTCTTCAAAATAACTGGACTTTAATTTTCTAAGGTGCCCAAGTCATCAAACTCAAGGAAAGACTGATGAACTATTTCAGATGAAAAAAGATGAGTGAGACATGACAACTAACTGCAATGTGAATTCGAGACAGAAATCTTTTGCTATAAAAGGACATTATTGGAACAACTGGTAAAATTTAAATGTGATTTGCAGATTAGATGGTAGCAATAGATCAATGTCAATTTATTGATTTTCAAGGATGTATTGTGGTTTTGTAGGAAAATGTCTTACTGTAGAAAATAAAGTATTTGGGGTAATGGGACATCTTGCTGGCAACTCACTCTTAAAAGGTTCTGAACTAAAAAATTAAAAATGGAAAACTTATAGAAGTTCAAATTATAGTCATTTGCACTATAATAATATACTATATAACCATTATATAATTAGTGTTATGTAGTGTTTAGGAGTAGTTATGAGAAAAATACTATACAACATGGATTCTCTAACGATTCTCTGCTTGTTTCTGGTTTATAACTTTCATGTTATTGGATGTCAAAGAGTAAAAAAATCACTTCTATACTGCAAGGTTAAGAGAAAACAGAATCATGACAGAACAATTACCATACCTGAATAAAAACTCAAGAGATGATATCAATTACTTATCCTAATAGTTCCTTTTTTTAAAATATGGAATGTGTTAAGCAAGATGATCTTTTAGGTCATAATATCAGAATTCAAAATGGCATGGGAATAGTATCATTCAAATGATTCAGCTGATAAAAATATTTGGTGTTGGGATGCCTGGGTGGCTCAGTCAGTTAAGCGGCTGCCTTCAGCTCAGGTCATGGTCCTGGGGTCCTGGGATCGAGTCCCACATCAGGCTCCTTGCTCAGCGGGGAGCCTGCTTCTCCCTCTGCCTCTGCCTCTCCCCCTGCTTGTGCTCTGTCTCTCTCTCTCTCTGACAAATAAATAAAATCTTAAAAAAAAAAAAATACTTGGTGTTTCTTCAATCTCTATCAGAAACAAGAAAGAGAGAAACCAATTTACTTCATAGAAAACAGGGTGGGTAAATGAAGCTTTAAAAATGGGAGGGAGTGGGGTGCTTGGCTGGCTCGGTCAGTGGAGCATGTGACTCTTGGTCTCAGGGTTGTGAGTTTGAGCCCCACATTAGGTAGAGAGATCACTTAAAAATAAAATCTTTTTTTTTTAAAGATTTAATTTATTTATTTGACAGAGAGAGACACAGCGAGAGCGGGAACACAAATAGGGGGAGCAGGGGAGGGAGAAGCAGGCTTCCTGCTGAGCAAGGAGCCTGACGTGGGGCTCGATCACAGGACCTTGGGACCATGACCTGAGCTGAAGGCAGACGCTTAACGACTGAGCCACCCAGGCACCCCTGAAAATAAAATCTTAAAAAAAATGGGAGGGAGCAAGTCAATTTCTGGTGATTAACTTCAAAAATTTCTAGATTCTTTTTTTAATTAAAATAGTTTAAGTTTTTTTATTTAAGTGATCTCTACACCCTATGTGGGCTCGAACTCACAACTCCGAGATCAAAAGTCGAACGCTCTTCCAACTGAGCCAGTCAGGCACCCCAAAAATCTCTGGATTCTAAAATGTTAATTTTACTGACCCTCTAGTTAGCCATAGAATTATAAATGTTATAATTTCTTACCTTTAAAGTATGTACTCAAGTTTCAAAGCAGATTTCTAAAATATGGATAATACTAAATGTTACAATGTATAGCATTCCCAAACATTTCTAATACAACTACTTTACAAAATGTATTTAGAAAATATCTGACTGCCTATTTTGTACCTTATGCCATATTAAGAATAAGAGATATGGACCCTCTTACACTGTTGGTGGGAATGCAACTTGGTACAGCCACTTTGGAAAACAGCGTGGAGGTTCCTCAAAAAATTAAAAACAGAGCTACCCTATTACCCAGCAACTGCACTACTGCGTATTTACCCCAAAGACACAGATGTAGTGAAAAGAAGGGCCATATGCACTCCAATGTTCATAGCAGCAATGTCCGCAATAGCCAAACTGTGGAAAGAGCCGAGATGCCCTTCAACAGATGAATGGATAAAGAAGATGTGGTCCATATATACAATGGAATATTACTCAGCCATCAGAAAGGATGAATACCCAACTTTTACATCAACATGGATGGGACTGGAGGAGATTATGCTAAGTGAAATAAGTCAGGCAGAGAAAGTCAATTATCATATGGTTTCACTTATTTGTGGAACATAAGGAATAGCATGGAGAACATTAGGAGAAGGAAGGGAAAAATGAAGGGGGGGAAATTGGAGGGAGAGATGAACCATGAGAGACTATGGACTCTGAGAAACAAACAGGGTTTTAGAGGGGAGGGGGGAGGGGGAATTGGTTAGCCCGGTGATGGGTATTAAGGAGGGCACATACTGCATGGAGCACTGGGTGTCATACGAAAACAATGGATCGTGGATCACCACATCAAAAACCAATGATGTATTGTATGGTGACTAACATAACATAATAAAATTAAAAAAAAAAAAGAGTAAGAGATATGGAAAGAAAAAAAGAATAAGAAATATGGTCCTTGCCCTCAAAATCAGATTAGTAAGAACAAACAAGTATAATTCTGTGATATATATATAATAATAAAGATATACACAGGCACTATGGGAACATAGGGGATTAAGATTATGGAGCTGGTCATCTCTCCTCAGCACCCACACTCCCCTCTTAGACAGCCTGATTACCAGTGAAGGGCAATCCTAGAATATCCATGACCCAGACATACCTGCCTCAGGTGAACCAGGGAGACACCAGGGGAGACACTTAAATTAAGCCAATCAGATTACCTCTTCAGGAAATTTGTAAAAAGAAAAAAGCCAAACAGAGGTGGGCAGCAAAGATTCCAAATCATACTCAGGACTGGTAGACATTTACTATCATATTCATACTGATAAGAAATTAATGAAACCCAAAAGAGAGCAGGCACAGAAAAAGAGATGAGAAACCATGCAGCCAAGAAGGAAAGTAGTTTCTGTAATGCCTATGCTTTCTGTGACTGAATCATGCAAGTCTTCTATATTCTGAGTATGATCTCTCTTTTTTTTTTTAACCTGATTTATCCAATTAAGTTTCTAACCCTTAAGACAAGTACATTGCCAAATGTGGAGAGAGGGTCTGGGAAGGCTACTACTGAAGTAGCAGTAGTCTCAAAGGTAGAGGCATCAGGCAGTGAGGGATGATGTTTTTTCAGCAGAGAAAACAGCAAGCATACAGAATCACAATGAAGTAGAAGTACACTGAGAGATCTTTAAGAACTTCTGATGGCTGAAGCATGGGGATATAAGGCTGAAGGGAAGAGAGATAAGGCCAGAAAGAGAAGCAAATCTTGAAGGGCCTTTATTACCCTGGCAAGGAGTTTGGATTCCACCCTCACCACCCCCATCCCACTGCTACTCTGAAGTTATAAATACAAGCCTGTGCCAAAATGTTGAGCTAAGCAAGTTTTTCACATTTTTAAATGGGCAGGGGTGGGAGGAGAATAAGCAACAGAGACCATATGTGGCCCCTATAAAGTCTAAAATATCCACTATCTGGCCCTTTAAAGAATAAGTGTGCTTAATTATGCTGTAAAAAAAATGGAAAGATTTTATGATGCTGAACTAGATAATCAAAGGGAAATTTTTGCAAGATCTAATAGAAGTATGGAGGATGGATTAAAGGCCAACACTATGCATAAGAAAGCCAGTACAAATTACTGCTAAATTCAGAAAAGAGAATGATGATTTGCACACCAACAGTACCCGTCAAAATGAGAGGAAAGGACCAGTTATAAAATAAATGTTTAGGATAAGTCCTCAAAAGGCCTCCACACCATTGCATATGGACTGACCCCTGCCTTCTACCCCAGTCTTATGCTACTCCTTAATCCTTTGGCTCTAGTCTCATGCAGGCTTTTAATCCAATCCATCTCTCAGCCTAGAATGCTCTCACTTCCCACCTACCCATCTTTCTTAGTAAACACTGTTCACCCTCCATCCACTATCTCTCTACCCTTAAGTTCAGATCACTCATTTACTTAGTCATTTAGTCAATAAATATTTACTGAGTACATGCAAGAGGGCAGGAATTGTGCTAGACTCTAGGGTACAATGATACATAGTCCCTGCCCTCAAGGAATTTACATTTAAAAAAAAAAGATTTATTTATTTTAGAGAGAGAGGGGGGTGGGCACACACGCATGTGGGGGGAGGGGCTGAGGGAGAGAGGGAGGGAGGAAGAGAGAGAGGGAGGAAGAGAGAGAGGGAGGAAGAGAGAGGGAGAGAAAGAGAGACAGGAAGAAGCAGACTCCCCACTGAATGCGGAGCCTGAGACTGGGTTCAATCAATCTCAAAACCCTGAGAGCATGACCTGAGCCGAAATCAAATGTTGGACACTTAACTGACTGAGCCACCCAGGTGCCCCTGGAATTACATTTTATGGAATACTTCTAACCAAATCAGGATTTGAACATTTAAGTTGGTCAAGCAGCTCAGAAATTATTTAACCTATATATATCAGTGTGTAAGAAAAAGTTTGCCATCCTTTCCTCCTTGAAAAATTCCCTGCTTAAAAATTTTTACTTTTTCAAATACATTATACATATATATTTATTTTCTAAATTTTGTCCAAATTAGAGCAACTGTACATTTACACACGGTTTCTCTTTTGATCTGAACCTTCAGATTCAGGTACAACAGCACAGGCTAATCTGCTTGTGTATCTTGATGTATCTGACAAAGTCTATCACTAGACCACCATGCTTTGAAAGATTTTGTATGCCAGATCACATTTATCAAAAATTTCCTTCCATTTTTAGAAGCTATATCCCCAAACTATAAATGGCTTGGAATGAGAAACCACTGTATTTTATATCTTTAACTTCACCACACTGTGGCTGACACACAGAAGACTTTCAATAAAGGTATATTTGAGGACTATATAACTTCCTATTAATGTTTCTGATCAGTGTGAATAATCATGGAACTAAATTTAGTGGATTTAATTCAATACAAAAGCAAATGTTGGGGCGCGTGGGTGGCTTAGTCATTAAGCATCTGCCTTCGGCTCGGGTCATGATCCCAGGGTCCTGGGATTGAGCCCCACATTGGGCTCCCTGCTCCGCGGGAAGCCTGCTTCTCCCTCTCCCACTCCCTCTGCTTGTGTTCCCTCTCTCTCTGTGTCTCTCTCTGTCAAATAAATAAATAAAAACTTAAAAAAAAAAAAAAAGCAAATAAATGTTGACATTTTAGTTAGCATGTACAGCCTTCAAACGGGCAATATTTTTTGTCCAAAATATTTTTGGACTATAGAAAATACTTCAGGGTGTTTGGCTGGCTCAGTAGGTAGAGCATGTGACTCTTGATCTTGGGGTCATGAGTTTAGGCCCCATATTGGGTGTAGAGCTTACTTAAAAAAAAAAAAAGAAGAAAAAAGAAAATACTTCAAGGAGTAACTCTTGTTACTATCTGTTATAAAATCCTAGAATTGGGACTTTCATATGCGGACCCTTTGCTATAGAGAATTCCCTAGTCAGATTAAGTTTAGGAGGCTCTGAGTTAAAATTAAACAATTTGGGACGCCTGGGTGGCTCAGTCAGTTAAGCGTCTGCCTTCAGCTCAGGTCATGATCCCAGGGTCCTGGGATCGAGTCCCTCATCAGGCTCCTTGCTCAGTGGGGAGCCTGCTTCTTCTTCTGCCTGCTGCTCCCCCTGCTTGTGCTCTCTCTCTGACAAATAAAATCTTTCAAAAACAATTAAACAATTTAATATTAAGTCTTCAATGTGCTTTTATTTTTTATTTTATTTTTTTTGGAAGATTTTATTTATTTATTCGGCAGAGAGAGACACAGCGAGAGAGGGAACACAAACAGGGGGAGAGGGAGAGGGAGAAGCAGGCTATTTTTACTAAATACTATCAATATGGTAGGACACTAGCACCCTGAGGATACTATCTGGAAGCATCTGTTGAATTCAGTAATATGTGAGAGACAACTGGAAAATAAAAAACCACTTTTGCATTAAAAGCTTAAAATCTCTTACCTTTCTAACTGGTGGGCCATGAGCTTTATTCACTGCTGCCAGGAATCCCTTAGCTCTAATCAAGTAAGCAGTGCTTCTCAAGTTTCCATCTGAGTCTCCCTAGGGCAAAGGAAAGGCAGAAAAGAGATTGAACTCCTTATTCTGTGAGATCTGAGGAAATAGGCTCATGCAGTTGAACTCCTACACAAAAATTTTTAAGCATTTGCTTTATATTTAAAAATGTATGTGAAGTTTGCCTTTCATTCCATTATTTTCTGATATAAAAATTAAGGTTCCCTCCAAAAGTTTCAATGCTCCAGGAAGATGTTTATCCTGTGGTTGCCTGTAACTCCTAGCAAAATGCCACCTAGAGGTGTAACAGCTTCAAAGACGGAAGTACAGCAGCGGAATCTTGGTGAAAGGAGAAAAATGAAGCTTTTTAATAGAAGGGAGGGGTAGTCATAGATAATTGGTGAAATGGCAGTGCTGAATCTGAGCATCAAAATTCTGTGCTCGCTTCGGCAGCACATATACTAAAAAACTGAGCATCAAAATTCTAAGTGGAGATGATAATATATGTTTTTTTTTTTTCTTTTCTTCCAAGTTTTTATTTAGAGATGAAAATTTTTTGTGGGTCAGTGCTGCACCATACCATCCAGGGGACCCGGTTCATATGCTTTTCATTTGGAAACAGCTTGATTTTTTTATACCTATATCAGCTGGATTGGGTTCAGCTATGAGTGACAGAAAACTCAAAATTTGTTAACAATAGCTTAAATGATTCAGAAGTTTATTTCTTTCACGTAAAAGCACAGGCAATCCCAAACCATGATCATTAGGAACCCAGGCTCCTTCTATTTTGTTGTTTTGCCATCCTCAACATGTGGTATCCCGTTCATGGTTTAAAATAACTGCTTAAGGTCTAACCATAACACCTGCTGATCAGACAGCAGGAAGGAGAATGAGAAGATGAGCAATAGTCTATTTAGGAAATTTTCCAACAGCTCACAGGAAACGTCTATTTACATTCCATACACCAGAACTTAAGTCACAACAGCTATACCTAGCTGAGAAATAAATTCTTTATTTCACCATATACTCAGCTAAAAACTGGAGCATCAATAATAAAGAAAAAGAAGAAAATGAATACTGGTCAACATTTCTGTCATCATACTCTCTCACCCTAAAATATAGGATGGTGGGATACCTTGTAGAAATGTCTTAGCAGTCCACTGAAGGGAGCTTTCAAAAGCAGAAAGTCCTGCCAGTGGCCAAGGAGCAAGACCAGTGTTCATAAAGAACTTCTCTAAATATAAAAGGTCAATCTGTAGGTGACAGAGAAAAAAGAGAAAAATCTGAAGACCAGAATAATAATGCAATAGCAAAGAAACAACCTAAATAAGTTGTAGTTTAGGAAAATAAACTCACATGTGAGGTCCACAAAACTCAGAAATGATTAACACAGGGCCATTATATAATTAATAGAGTGCCCAAGCGGAGTCTGGGTAATAACCTGGCAGAAAACCAAGTTACCAATTCCATTAGGAAAAGGCAGTAATCCTGGAACAAGATGTTAAAAGGGAAAGTAGACTTTCCTCTACCATTATTTAAGGACTGAACTCTCATTATTAGGCTGTGTATGAACTTGGGAGATGTCCCTATTGCACAGACTGTTGAAAAGAAGGATTGCACTTTACCTTGAATAAGGCTGGCTGAAACAGTCTTCATGTTTAAAACTTTGATGAGAATACTAGAAGCTGGAAAGACTCTCATTTCAAAGCTGCATCAAAATTCTATTTTACACAGACTGTTCCTTAAAGGGAAAGGGCCCTGAACAGGATACTTAGCTGTACAAATGTAAAATAAGGACTATAAATGGAACAGCAATTCAAAGGACAAATGCCTCTGTGTAAAGGTTCACATTTTCTAGCTAGAGATAAATTTCTGCAAATTGTTTCTTTCAGGGAAATGTGTATTTTTAAGTAGGGCTTAAGATTTTCCTATGGAGTGCTGTGTTCTTATTTTAGCAGTTGCTCACAAAAGACCAGGAACTAACACCCTGGAAAACAGCAAGATGGACTTCTGGTCTTCACTTCAAGAGAAAGGCAATAAGATTAAGCTAGCAAGCTGTACCTGGCCTGGCCTATACAGCTTATGTTTTATGCATGCAATGTTAAGATTATCATCCAGACTTTGAAAGACATTAAACAATTATTTTTGTTTGTTTTTGGGTTTTTTGGGGTTTTGTAACCTGAAACATACAGATGTAAAGAACTTCTCTTTTACCACTGCTACCCTACCCTAGCTACTGTATATGTATTTCTTATACAAGCATATTATTTTATTGTGCCTCACAGTTAGTGCATTTTTTATAAATTGAAGGTTTTTGGCAACCTTCACTACATGGAACAACTCTATTGGTGCCAATTTTCCAACAGCATTTGCTCACTTCATGTCTTTGTGTCACCTTTTGGTAATTCTTGCAAATTTCAAACTTCTTCACTATTATTATATTTGTTATGGTGATTTATGATCAGTGATCTTTGATGTTACTATTATAATTGTTTTAGGGTGCCACGGACTACACCCACATAAGACAGCAAACTTAAACGATAAGTGCTGTTTAAGTTCTAACGGTTCCACCTACCAGCTCCTCCCCCATCTCTCTCCCTCTTTCTGCTTCCCTGTGCCCTGCGACACAACAATATTGAAATTAGACCAATTAATGACCCTACAATGGCCTCTAAATGTTCAAGGGAAAGGAAGAGGGGCACATCTCCCACATTAACCCAAAAGCTAGAAATGATTATGCTTAGTGAGGAAAGCATGTTGAAAGCCGAGATAGGCCAAAAGCTAGGCCTCTTGACCAAACAGGTAGCCAAGCTGTGAATGCAAAGGTAAACTTCTTGATGGAAATCAAAAGTGCTATTCTCGTGAACATGCAAATGATAAATAAAACAGCCTTACAACTGAAACTTTTGGTGGTATGAATAGATCAAATCAGCTATACATGGCAGAAAACTGTTATTTAAAAAGTGTCTTAAAGGTGCCTGGGTGGCTCAGTCGTTAAGCATCTGCCTTCAGCTCAGGTCATGACTACTTTGATTGATATACATTACCTTAAGCTAAAACCTAATCCAGACTAAGGCCCTAACTCTCCTTAATTCTAAGGCGGCTGAGAGAGGTGAAGCAGCTGCAGAAGAAAAGCTGGCAGCTGGCAGCTGGTTCATGAGGTTTAAGGAAAGAAGCCACCTTTATAACATAAAAGTGTAAGACGAGGGGGCCCCTGGCTAGCTCCGTCAGTAGAGCATGCAACTCTTGATCTCAGGGTCTTAAGTTCGAGCCCCACACTGGCTGTAGAGATTACTTAAAATTTTTTTTAAAAAAGTACAAGGTGAAGCAGCAAGTGCTAATATAGAAACTGCAACAAGTTATCTAGAATATCTAGCTAAGATCATTAATGACGGTGGCTACACTAAACAAAAGATTCTCAATGTAGATGAAACAGCCTTAGATGGGAAGAAGATACCCTCTAGGGCTTTCATAGCTAGAAAAAAAGTTCATGTCTCGTTTCAAAGCTTCAAAGAACAGGCTTTCTTGTTAGGGGCTAACACAGCTGGTAACTTTAAGTTGAAGCCAATGCTCCTTGATCATTCTGAAAATCTTAGAGCCCTTAAGAATTACACTCAATCTACTCTGCCTGTGCTCTATAAATGGAACAACAAAGTCTGAATGACAGCACCTCTGTTTACAACATGGTTTAGTGAATATTTTAAGCCCACTGTTGAGACATGCTGCTCAGAAAAAAAGATTCCTTTCAAAATGTTACTGCTCACTGACAATGCACCTGACACCCAAAAACTTTAATGGAGATGTGTAACAAGATTAATGTTTTCATGCCTGCTAAACACATCTATTCTGCTGCCTATGGATCAAGGAGTAATTCTTTCAAGTCTTATTTAAGAAATACATTTTATAAAACTGTAGCTACTATAGATAGTGATTCCTCTGATGGATCTAGACAAAACTGAAAACCTTCTAAAGAAGATTCACCATTCTAGATGCCATTAAGAGCATTTGTGATTCATGGGAAGAAGTCAAAATATCAACATTAACAGAGGAGTCTGGAAGAAGTTGATTCCAACTCTCATGATGATTTTGAGGGGTTCAAGACTTCAGTGGAGGAAGTAAATACAAATGTGGTGGAAACAGCAAGAGAACTAGAAGTGGAACCTAAAGACGTGACTGAATTGCTGCAATCTCATGATAAACTTGAACAAATGAGGAGCTGCTCTTTATGCATGAGCAAAGAAAGTGATTTCTTGAGATGGAATCTACTCCTGGTAAAGATGCTCTGAAGATTATTGAAATGATAGCAAAGGGACACCTGGGTTGCTCAGTCGGTTGAGTCTCTGCCTTCGGCTCGGGTCATGATCCCAGGGTCCTGGGATTGAGTCCCACGTCGTCGGGCTCCCTGCTCAGTGGGGAGTCTGCTTCTCCCTCTCTGCCTGCCACTCCCCCTGCTTTGTGCTCTGACAAATAAAATCTTAAAAAAAAAAATGATAGCAAAGAATTTAGAATATTACATAAAATTAGTTGACAAAGCAGTGATTGGGCTTGAGAGGATTGACTCCAACTTTTAAAGTTCTACCATGGGTAAACTTCATTGATGTTTAAAGAAATTGCCATAGGGCACCTGGGTGGCTCAGTTGGTTAAGCGACTGCCTTCGGCTCAGGTCATGATCCTGGAGTCCCGGGATCGAGTCCCGCATCGGGCTCCCTGCTCGGCAGGGAGTCTGCTTCTCCCTCTGATCCTCCATCTCATGCTCTCTCTCTCTGTCTCATTCTCTCTCTCAAATAAATAAATAAAATCTTTAAAAAAAAAAAAAAGAAAGAAATTGCCATAGCCACCCCACCTTCAGCAACCACCACCTGATCAGTGAAGAGCCACCATGGGCAAAACCCTACACCAGCAAAAAGATTACAACTGGCTGAAAGCTCAGATGATGGTTAGCGTTTTTTTTTTTTAAGCAATAAAGGATTTTTAAATTAAGATATGCACAGTTTTTTTAAGATATAATATTAGCACACACTTAAAAGACTACCGCATAGTGGGGGCACCTGGGTGGCTCAGTCGTTAAGTGTCTGCCTTCGGCTCAGGTCACGGTCCCAGGGTCCTGGGATCGAGCCCCACATCGGGCTCCCTGCTCTGCGGGGGACCTGCTTCTCCCTCTCCCACTCCCCCTGCTTGTGTTCCCTCTCTCGCTGTGTCTCTGTCAAATAAATAAAATCTTAAAAAAAAAAATGACTACAGCATAGTGAAAACATAAATTTTAAATGCACTAGGAAACCAAAAAAATTCATTCCTCTTGCTTTATTGTGGTCATCTGGAACCTAACCTGCCATATCTCTAAGGTATGCCTGTATTTGGATATAATTAACCTGTGGTTAAGGGGTATGGGCTCTGTGGAAAGAGGCAAACACTGCTAATGGTAAATATTCTGGAAAGCAGATATTGTGTCAAAGAACAAGGCTCAGGGGGCGCCTGGGTGGCTCAGATGGTTAAGCGTCTGCCTTCGGCTCGGGTCACGATCTCAGTGTCCTGGGATCGAGTCCCACATTGGGCTCCCTGATCAGTGGGGAGTCTGCTTCTTCCTCTCCCTCTGCCTGTGGCTCCCCCCTGCTTGTGCTCTATCTCTCTGACAAATAAAATCTTTAAAAAACAAAAACAAAAACAAAAACAAAAACAAGGCTCAGAAAGTAGATATTCATGTGAGAAAGGAACTTGACATAGACTCAGAAGAGTCTATGGGTTTCTGGCCTTGTCAGAGGACAGGAGCTAGGCAGGAAGAGGACAGTCTTTTCAAGGCAGTGTTCAAACAGGTGTATGTATTACTGAAGGTACACTAATGCATTCCAAGGGACACCTGAGCAGGATAAGTTTTAAGAAAATTTTTGTATCTTTAATTTCCCTATGTTTGCTTTCCTAAAAATGGTCTACTTTCCCTAAATCCTCATTCTTCCACAGCTCAAAAGAAACCCATACTTCTCACCCATACCAAATCTCATTACCATGCACTGCCCCCAGGTTGTAAAACCTTCATGGAACAAAACAAGGGGATTATTTAAAAAGTGTCTTAAAGGGCGCCTGGGTGGCTCAGTCATTAAGCGTCTGCCTTCAGCTCAGGTCATGATCCCAGGGTCTCAGGATCGAGTACCACATCGGGCTCCCTGTTCCGCGGGAAGCCTGCTTCTCCCTCTCCCACTGCTTGTGTTCCCTCTCTCTCTGTTGAAAAATAAATAAAATCTTAAAAAAAAAAACCCAAAAAGCTCACAAAATCTCTCATAAAAAAATAAATAAAACAAAAATAAAAAGTGTCTTAAAGCCTCCCTTAACCCAGGCACCATTTAACCTCAGGCTTGTGTCTTTGCCTGTCTTAGAAGTATTTCTACTGGGCACCTGGATGGCTCAGTCGTTAAGCGTCTGCCTTCGGCTCAGGTCATGATCCCAGGGTCCTGGGATCGAGTCCCACATCGGGCTCCCTGCTCGGCAGGAAGCCTGCTTCTCCCTCTCCCACTCCCCCTGCTTGTGTTCCTGCTCTCGCTATCTCTCTCTCTGTCAAATAAATAAATAAAAATCTTAAAAAAAAAAAAAAAGTATTTCTACTAAAGCATTGTGTTTAAGAATGGCATTTTGCCCTGTGTTTAGGAATGTTCTGAATTCATACATATTGTTTAGTGTGATGACAGGAACAATAAAAACTTTTCATTTAATGATTGCTTCTTCCATTCTCAAAATATTGTCCAAAAATGCACTGTCCCGAGAGAGCTCCATGAAGAGAAGAAATCAATAAGAAACTGAGAAAAGTTCAATTTATATTTATTGCAGAGAAGTATGATAAAGTGATCAATACTTTAAAACACATTAAAATCCACTGGATTCAAATAAAATTATGTTGAAAAAGAGGAAGTTAAATAGGTTAATAAGAGGAATAATGAAAATTTCCAACTGTTAAAGATGAATTAATTCTAGTCTGTTTTTTATTTTTATTTTTTTTCAAGATTTTATTTATTTGACACAGAGAGACATAGCGAGAGAGGGAACACTGCTTGCAGGGGGAACGGGAAGAGGGAGAAGCAGGCTTCCCCCCGAGCAGGGAGCCTGATGTGGGGCTCGATCCCAGGACCCTGGGATCATGACCTGAGCCGAAAGCAGATGCTTTAACGACTGAGCCACCCAGGCGCCCCTCTAGTCTGTTTTTTAAAACCAATGATCGCATCAAATCACTACTGAAATTAGGTACTTATAAAAAAAAGTAGTGTCAGTATCTAGAAAAGCCAGAAATTGTACTTTTTTTCAACTATTTAAACTTAAGATGAAAAATTTTAGGATTCAACTTAGAAAGGTACAAAGTTTATCAAATTTCTTTTCAGGAGCCCATTAGTGTAGTAGGTAGAACGGTCCCCCAAAGTAGTCCACACCCAAATCCTTGGAAACTATGAATAGTTATATTATATGGCAAAATGGACTCTGAGGATGTAAAAAAATCCTAAAACAGGAAGATTTACAAATCCTAAAACAGGAAGATTATTCTGGGTTATCCAGGTGGCCCAATCTAATTACAGGAGCCCTTAAGAACAGAAAACTTTCTGTCTGGAGTCTCAGAGATTCAGTAGTAGCATAAGTCAAAAATATTAGAAGCATGAGGAAGACCTGACTTGTCATTACTGGAGGGGACAGGACTGAAAGCCTTTCAGCTTCTAAGAGCTGAATAACCATCTAAGTGGTTATCAGTCCAAAAGGAATCTGCATTCAGCCAAGAATCTGAACGAACCCGGAAGTGGATTTTCCCCCCAGACACTCTAGCATGGAATACAGCTCAGCCAACAATAAATTCTGGGTTTGTAAGACCCTAAGCAGAAGACCCAGCTGAGCCCCCCTGGACTTCTGACCTACAAAAACTGTGAGATAAATTTGTGTTGTTTTAAGATGCAAAATATGTGATAATTTGTGATGCAGGAATAGGACATTAACAGTGTGAGCAAAAATGTTAAGGTACCCAGGAGGATAGGCTTGTGTCACAAGGCTTCAAGGGCAGCAATACCTTATAGACAAAGAACTCTGTGTTTTAATTTCCTTCTTATATCTTGGTCAAGAGCCACAAAATGCAAAAAGTTATCCTAGAGCAATCCTGGGGTCCTGGGAACATCAGTATGGTCATAGTAACAAAACTTGAACCTAAGAGTTTGAAAACCTGTAACTATGAGCTAGTAACTCCTTTTCAAGGTTAAGGTACCTTTGAGTTTCTATATTAGAAAACTTTTAAATGGTACGATTTCACTATGATCCTCAACAGTAAGAAACAATACACCACTTTCAGTGTTGTCAAAAAGAATAAAGGATAATAATATATACAAAATACATAGTATAGTGCATGGCACTTACATGGTATCTATTATTACAACTTTTACTGTATTTTACTTGGACGTTAAATGTACATTTTCCTAACGCTTAATCAATCCTAATCTTACTACCTTCTTTAAAGCCCCAAACTGAGAACTCCATGTTTAATTTTTAAACAAAAGGTTTTTAGTCTTTAACCCATGAATTTGATGTTATCCCATAAGGTTATTTGGTATATAATGTTTAGTTCTGTGTAAGGAAATCAAATACCTCAGAAGTGAGAAAAACAGAAGCCCAGCTTTAATGAGGAAAGCAGCTTTTAATTTTGCCCCACTCACAGCAGACACGACAGATGTTCTTCACACATATCCCCAATTCCCAAGAGTATATAGGCATTTTGATGAAATTCCTCAAAGTTGATGGCACACACAAAGAACACCTCAGACTTTTCCCAATATTGTATTCATGAAAGTATGACTATGTGAGTATTGAGATCAACCCAATATATCAAATATCCTTTAATAAAAATGTAAGTTTTTAAGTTAAACTTCATTTTTTAAGTAAGTCTTAATTATTCCCAGACCTCTAATCCCTAGGTGATATAAGGTAAGCAAGTTCTTGTCTTATAGCCTAAAATTACAACAGAACATTAGAAATATACAAATACAGGGGCACCTAGGTGGCTCAGTTAGGTGTCCGGCTCTTGGTTTCAGCTTAGGTCGTCTTCTCATGGGTATTGGGATCCAGCACTGTGTCAGGCTCCACGCTCAGCAGGAAGTCTGCTTGAGGATTCTCTCCTTCCCTCTCCCTCTGCCCTCCCCTACTCAACCACACACTCTCTCCGTCTCTAAAATAAAATAAAATAAATCTAGGGATACCTGGAAGGCTCAGTCGGTTAAGCATCTGCTTTTGGCTCAGGTCATGATCCCAGGGTCCTGGGATCGAGTCCTACATCAGGCTCCTTGCTCAGCAGGAGCCTGCTTCTCCCTCTGCCTGCCGCTCCCCCTGCTTGTGCATGCACTTTCTCTGACAAATAAATAAAATCTTAAAAAAATAATCTAAAAAAATACACAAATAAAAAGACCATACAGATTAATGGTTATGAATATGAACAGTCCTAATCCAAATTTTTACTAATAACATCATTTTAGATTTGGTAATCACATCTGTTATATAAAATAATGCCCATAGCATTATTTTCCTAAAGGTAGATGTAAAAAATGTACATATCTTTTATTGTTTTTATTCTAATTGTATTCTTGTATCTTTTATTATTATTGTATTCTTACTAAAAACTTACTTTTTTTTTTTTTTAAAGATTTTATTTATTTATTTGAGACAGAGAGAATGAGAGAGACAGAGAGCACATGAGAGGGGGGAGGGTCAGAGGGAGAAGCAGACTCCCTGCCAAGCAGGGAGCCCGATGCGGGACTCGATCCTGGGACTCCAGGATCATGACCTGAGCCGAAGGCAGTCGCTTAACCAACTGAGCCACCCAGGCGCCCAAAAACTTACCTTTTGTAAAAGTAAAAAGAGAATAGAAATCACAGTTCACCAAGAATTACAGTAAGTCCTAGTTATCACTGCTATTAAGAGTATATTGATACTAATTTCTCATTATGAATAAAGTACAAATAAGATAGGGTATAGATTATGTATAATTCCTACTGCAACACTAGTAAGCTCCTCTCTTCCTCTCAAAGTATATCAAAATTAAGTGAAAGAGATATTACTAAATAACCTTCAATCCAACATCATGTCAATAATTATTAAAATCTTCTTTACAAATGATAAAAGACACAGTGACTCTCAACACTGTGATTGAGAACTGATGTTACATTAGTTGAATAATCAATAAAGAACTCAAAAGAACATTAGAAGAAGACATACAGATGGCCAGCAGACAAATGAAAAGATGCTCATCATCACTTATCAGGCAAATGCAAATCAAAACTACAAGGAGGTACCACCTTCACACCCATCAGAAAGCTAAAATCAACAACACAAGAAATAACAGGTGTTGGCGAGGATGTGGAGAAAAAGGAACACCTATGCACTGTTCATGCGAATGCAAACTGGTACAGCAACTAGAAACCAGTATGGAGGTTCCTCAAAAACCTAACAGAACTACCTTATGAACCAGCAATTGCACTACTGGGCATTTACCTGAAGAATATGAGAACACTAATTCAAAGAGATACATGCACCCCTATGTTTATAGAGGCATTATTTACAATGGAAGCAGCCCAAGTGTCCGTTGATAAATGAATGGATAAAGATGATGTGATACACACACACCCACACACACTCACTCACTCAATGGAATATTACTCAGTCATAAAAAAGAATGAAATCTTGTCATTTGCAATGACATGCATGGAACTAGAGAGTATTATGCTAAGTGAAATAAGTCAGAGAAAGACAAATACCATATGATTTCACTTGCATGTGCAATTTAAGAAACAAACAAGAAAAGGGAAAATAAAATTAGAGAGACAAATCAAGAAACAGACTCTTAATTATAGAGAACTGATGGTTACGGGGTGTGTGTAGGGGGATGGATTAAATAGGTGATGGGGTTTAAGGAGTGCACTTGTAGTGATGAGCACAGGGTTATGTATGTAAGTTATGAATCACTATATCGTACACCTGAAACTAATACTATATGTTAACTAATTAGAATTAAAAAAAGAACAAACATTAGAAATGTGGTATTTTATTTAATCATCATCTCTTCCATTATGAAAAGGAAGGAATGAAAGGTTTCACCGAAATGTTTCTAGTGGAATTGGTGGAATAGAAGAAAATGATAATTAGATTTTATGGAAATCATACTGTCACAATTTTATCATCTCAAAATATGAGTAATGCTATACTACATGAATTTTATATAGAAAAAGTCTGACTTGGGGAGAAAGGGAACAAAAAAATAGGAGATACCCTCTCACATGATTTATGGAAATTCTAACATAGTAAGTTGCACCGAAATTATAAATTCCTATGGAAAACTCAACTTTATTGCCAAAGCTACTAAAGAGATGATTGATGTCCTGCCTTCAAGCTACATCACACACACCTGGAAGGGCTATGGTAGATTATTATCATTTCTGAATGTACTTTTTTTTTTTTTTTAAAGATTTTATTTATTTATTTGAGAGAGAGAGAATGAGAGAGAGAGAACACATGAGAGGGGATAGGGTCAGAGGGCGAAGCAGACTCCCTGCCGAGCAGGGAGCCCGATGCGGGACTCGATCCAGGGACTCCAGGATCATGACCTGAGCCGAAGGCAGTCGCTTAACCAACTGAGCCACCCAGGTGCCCTCTGAATGTACTTTAACAATAATTACCACACCATATACTAAGTATTCATTAGTTCTGACACTGTTTTAAGCGTTCTATATACACTAATTATTTGAACAAAGCTATGAATTAAGTATTATCTTTAAAAATAAGGAAATTGAAGCACAGAGAAGTTATTATTTGCCCAAGGTGATAGAGATGATAAGTGGCAGACCCATGGCAATCCGGCTGATAACTACCCTAAAACACTGATTATATACATACTATGTACCAGAAGACAACACAAAGAAAACTCAATGTGGCTATAACATACACATTCTTCATTTCAAGGATTATCTATTTGTAAACAAATGTCATTATGATTTTTAATAACTCATAAATCCGTAAGTCAAAAAGTAGCTCTTATATAAAAGTAAACTAGCATAAAACATCCAACATGTAAACCATGTAAAACTACATCAAATTTAAGGATTACTGTTACTACACTGTCAAGTTTCAGTAATCTTTATGAGAGTCAGTGAAATGAAGAAAATATAAAATATACATTATCTGTCCCAGCACACAGATCACTGGTAGGCAAATAACTACAGATTGATACGGTCTCCTAAATAAAACTGCTAAATAATGCAACTTATTCCCATTAATAATTCCTAATTAAGCAATCCTACTTTATTAATCAGCGTAACTCCAAAGTTGGTAAAATTACGATAAAATTGGTGCACTCAGATTCTGACAGTATAGACTTGCTCAATCAACTCTTTGGAGAGGCAAAAATCTGGCAATATAGAAACATTTATATCCTTTGACCTAGTAATGTCATTTGAGATTAGTATCCTACAGAAATAATTCAAAATAAATAAAAAGAGACGCATAGAGATGCTCAATTCAATGTTAAAATGGAAACTGAAAACAATCATTTTCCTGTTGGGCATTTAAAATTGAGGAAATTTTAATGGTCAATTGGTAAACTATCATGTAACCATTATAGATCACCAAGGTTAGACAATATGGGGAAATGCTAAAGCTGTAAAAATAAAACATTAACTATATCAAATGATAAAATTCTGTCAAAGCTATAATATATATGCAGAAATTAGAAGGTGACAAAAATAATGAAAAGTTATTTGTCAGTAGGGCAAACTTGTAGTTGATTTCTAGTAACACTATTTTAAGTGTTCAGTAAATAGAAACCTAGCCCACACACAAGAATTAGAAAAAACAAAGCTATAAAATTGGAAGAACAAAGCTATAAAGTTGGAACGACAAAAGTTTAGATTCAGGTAAGCAAACTAAAGAACATTTAAGGAATTTGTAAATTAAGGTAGTATTATAGATAAAGATACACACTACTAGCCAAAGAACCAAAATATACTTGGTATTTTGCCAACTGGCTTTTTGCCAATTTTAATCATTCCCACCCTGTTTTCCCTACTAATCTTGAGAATCTCTGCAGTAATAAGCTACTACCACTGTTAGGAGAGTTTCTATTCCTTGGGTATTAAGACAGAAAAAAACGAGAATCACTATCTTTGTTTTAAGGTAGAGAATGCAGACATGGGTGAATAAGCCTTGCCCCAAAAGCATTCTATTTACATCCCTTCTTGTTACAAAAAAATGTTTTTAATCACTCTACTACCACTGCCAAAATGCCAAGGGGGAAAAAAAAAAGCATCACTTAAACATACTTAAAAGTGTACATGAATATACATTTCAAGAGTGTTAAAAATAAATGAAAATAGTATATATAAATACGTGTATCTATAATTATATAATGCAGGACACATTTATAGTAATATATGTAAAATAACTCCAATTATTGTTGGCCATAAAGGTCAACAAACTTCCTTAAATTTTTATGAAATTATATTTTACTCTAACTTTTTAATCTTGAGCTCAAGAAACAGAGCAAAAGAAATGTTTTGTGGGTTTTCCCCTGGACGTAAATAGTGAATACTATCATTAATACCTCTTAAGAATTACATTAAGAAAACGTGCAGTATTTTAGGTAAGTCCCTTAGTTTCACGGAATAGGTGTGAGTTAAAGGATAAACACAGAAATACTAAGTTAAACTACTGACTACAACAATGCAGATTTGTTGCTTTCCTGTAGTACATTTTAATTACAGTGAATAGTATAGCAAGTACTAAATGTATTGCTTTTTATAAGGATCAGTTGATTATCCAATTATTATTATTCAATGGGTTTTTGAAATGGGTTTTTGAAAAGAGAGATTGTATTATCTGCTCAAGATGACACAGATAAGATCTACACATTTGATCTAACATGATCTAACAATTTACCAGCAGAGAACATCTAAATCATTAAAACCCAACTTTTTCAAAACACAAAAATTTAGGTAGGAAAAATGTAGACTATTTCTTCAGACTTAATGCTAGTTACTGTAGACATTTGATGTATAGCATACCATTTTTAAAAATGATATTGATAGCTTTCAAATACTGAATACCAAGAAAAAGCATTGCTACAAATTATGTTAAAGAGCTGACATAATAACCTTAATATGTACTGTTATTTTAGTTTAAATATATGAAGCAAATACTCCAAGTAAATATAGGCATTTCTGGATTACATATTTAATAGATTATGGTAAAGTGCCCCAAAGATGAAATAAACATTCTAATAAGGTTATTTTAAAAAGAATTTCCAGGAAATGCAATCAGATCTACAGAAGGCATGTGTACCTTAAACACACACACAGTTCCTGAAAGCGCCTTCCTTACTGACAAATACAAACACCTATGTGCTAAATTACAATATAGTTCAAATAACTGAAAATTTAATGGCAGTAACCCTCTCAAAAAAGATAAAACAGGTCTTAGGAAAGCAGCATGCGAACAACCATAAATTTGTAAAATTCTTATAAATTACAAAGACTAGGATTTTTGTTATTCAATTATTGATGACCAAAGATTCAAGAACATCCTTCACTCTAATTCTTTATCTGCAGAAGGGCATCTCTATTTTTTTTTTTAACACACTTTACAAAGATGTTCCCGCAGTTTTGAAAAGTGTTTAAGTGGATTCCTAAAGTCAATGTAACAAATTTAATCACAAGATGTAATTGCTACTGTATTTGTCTTTCAGGTCACTTAACCCTGTAGGGCTGAATTTTAAACAAGCTTATCATCTTTATAGTTTTGGTACAATAGACCAAGGTTACATGGCTATTTAAGAATTACACCTAGAAAGGCTATTACTGACAGTGCCAGTGGTTTCTTCAAAAAGGACCAAAAGTGCACTCAGAGGAATAGTTTTTGTTTTGATTTCAAATATGTATATTAAACTTACGCATTGTTAGTCTCCGTAATTTAAAATTCCTAAGAAATTATAACTTTCACATAATTTAGGTATTAGTCAATAGGGTGAAGGTCCATGAGGTGTAATCCCTTTCATTCCATCATATTCACAGGAGTTTTGCTCTTCGCCTCAACCAGTTTTAAACTCTCCCTTAAGCAAAGGCAATTTTAAACTACCTAAGGACACAAAATAGTCCCTAGCTCCTCCGCCTTCTCCTTCCTCTAGCGAGCTAACACAGAAAATACACACATACACACATACAATCTCTCAGCCCTGTTCCCTAGGGCATCAATAAAAAGCACAGGTTATTTCCCTACAGAGGCCCTGCAGTCCATGCAGGGAGGTAAAAAATGGGGGAAAATACCGGAATCAATCTGCACCCACACCTCAGCCCCGCCCCACCGGGAAAAAGTGGGGGGTGGCGGGAGTGTGAGGGGGCAGAAAGGACAGAAAAGGCCGAGACTTTCAGCTCACAGGTTCTCCATACCATTTGTTCCATCATGTTCCACCACAGGCAGAGACCCTGACCCTATTTTCTGCTGCGCCTCCCGATCCTCATCCCGGCCACCATCACCTATACACAGTCCCCAACCACTGAGTCCTGGGTGGGGAGACCAGAGCCGGCCCTCTTCCTGCTAATCCAAGGGCTGAAGGGGGTCTCCCTGCGCCCTCGCGGATGCGACGTGGAGCCCGGAGAGCTCTGAACTAACCAGAGAAAGGGGAAGATAAATCGGGGGGAGGGGTCTAAGAGGAGCCGTTATTCCTTTTTCCTCTTCGTTAGGAAAGCGCGCGAGCGGGGAGGGGCCGGAACAACGAATGCCAGTTACCTAACGGTCCCGCCCGGCCGGTCGGGCTCCCGAAGCAGACGCCGCGCGAGCCGCTGAGGTGGCAGTACAGCCTCAGTCGCCCCGAGGGCTAGGCACTGAGGCAGGAGCGCCCGAGGTGATGGGAAGCGGGGGGTGGGGACTACGGTGAGCGACGTCGCCATGTTAGTGCCTTCTTTCTCCATATCCCTACAGTCTCCATCCCTACGGCCTTCTCCCCATCACGACTCACCTTTCCAGGACACTAGTTCATGCTTCTCTCCGTCGCCAGGGAGGCCCGAGCTCACCCGTGTTTACAAACTACCCCGGGAGGAAAGGGCTGAACCGCACTTTAAAGGCCACGGGCTCCCACAGGCTTCCGTCCTCTCTCGCGAGATCGGACTGACACCCCCCCCCCCCACCTTCTCCCCGCCCCACTCCCGGCATCCCCCCTTTCTTCTCGCGCCCCTCCCCTCTACACACACGCCCCTTCTTGCCTCCTCTCCGTCGGAGCGCCTCCGGGTCAGGTGATTCCGTCAGCCTTAAGGGGGAGGGGGCGGTACCTCAGGAGGGCGGGGAAGGAGGGGGCGGGAACCAAAGAACACTCACTAGCTGACGATTGGACAAAGAGCCCGGAGGGCGGGAAGCAGTTCTGGAAGGAGGCGGGACCGCAGAGCCAGAAGAGAAGAGTCTCCGTAAGCCCTGCTGAAGCCTGCGATTGGCAGGGGCTGGAGACTGGCGTGGGTGTGGGGTGCTGTACCAGCTGAATGTTGGGGTCGCGGGAAGGGTTTGACGGTGTGCGGAGAAGTAAGGTGAACTCTGGAAAAGGCTGCGAGTGGCGGGAGAGAAAGCGCGATGAGTCCTCCGAGCTCTGCCACAGGAGCCCGGTATTTTTGTTGCTGTCGCTTTCTGGCCCTGGGTTGGAAGGAGGGCAAAACGTTAGACAGGCGCGCGCCTAAACCCATTTTACTGCCACTCTGAAGCCTGAGACGGGGAGTTTTCGTTAAGCTGAGGTTGAGAAGAGGTGGAGTTTGCAGCAAAGTACCCCCAAGGCCTCTACGCGCCTAAGGCGGGAAAGCAAGATAAGTCGGTTTTGAAAAGAAAAGGAAAAGCCTTTACTTTGGATGGTATTTGTTCGAATTTTCCTTAGCTATAACTGAAACTGATTCTTCCGGCTCCTGAACGCCTGGTACAGTGTAAGATATTAGCATATAATTATGTTCTAAGTAACTTACCAAAAGAAATACAGTGCCCTCCACTATATAACCGTACGTTAAAACCGTGCAAGGAGTTGTTTATAGGAGAAAATCTTCCATAATAAGGTGTATTCTATTTTATCAGTTTTCTTTTACTTAGTAGTTACAGATTTTAAACATATCAACTTTAATAGAGATAATTTCAAATTTTTAAAATATCAGCAACTCCTTATTAACATTTACAAAGGACCAAAGGACACCGAATTAGAATATGGAATAGAAATGGATCTCTTCCCATAATACTATTCTACTGCTCACTGGGTTACTACAATGACAAAGAAATGTCTGTCAAGCTTTGAAAGTAGCTGTTTAAAAAAGGATGGCGAAGGAAGACCATTTGATTAATTTAACATGAGGGACAAAAGAGACCATATATAATGTTCTGCAATTGAACAGATATACTCCTGAAAACACAGAAGAATAGTGCTGAAAATATTTTTTTAATGTTGTTCTATGATTCTTTATATAACAAATATTTCAACGTTAAGTGTGGGGATATTGATTGTTCAATAAATATGCACAATGAAAAGTATGATCAGGGGCTCCTGCGAAAATTTGTTTTAACTACTTTTTAAAAAGCCATTTTTTTCAGTGCCTTGTTTTTTCATTTATTACGTGACTATAGATTATGAATAAAGTTTATGTGTTAATATAAAATGCACTCTCAAACATCCAAATCAAAGTGAAACTGAAATTATTGGAAGATTGTGAGGTATTGTATTTGAAAGTAAGTGTGCAGTTCAATAATGGTATCTGGCATAAAAGTGAAATTCTGATGGCACTGAACCTTTTACCAGATTTCTGGCCTGTGTACATATATGTGAGCCACCTCACTCTTTTAAAACTAATTTCATTATTCAAAAGACCAGAAAGAAGCCAGAATATTAACACTGTTTACTTCTCAAGTTAAAATGAAAGTACTATCCCTATCTAATATCAGTGACACTGTAGTAGTGTTTGTGTCATGTAGGACTAATTATATCAGTTAAACTTCAGCTCAGATTACTGATTCTGAATATGATGATGGACAAGATGTGCAAATGGCAAATCACAAGTTGTTAGGTCAAGTATATATTCACTAAAACTGCTTCTCTCCAACTCTGAAAATGTCTAATGTGAGGAAAAGAACTATAAATGTTATGGCATTGCAAAAGAAATTTGCATCAATTAGATTTTCTTAAAACAATTATTTTCCATTCACTTATATCAAAAATTCAAAATTCTTTTCTCCACTTTTGATTCATTTTCAGTTGGCAGTAGATTTGGTTTTAAATTTCTCCTCCTCATCCCTACTTCTCCAGTCTGTTGTCAAGTAGTTAAATATCTACATAATGCACATGTAGAGGAACATGTTATTTTATTTATTTATTTACAATATTTTATTTATTTATTTGATAGAGACACAGCGAGAGAGGGAACACAAGCAGGGGGAGTGGGAGAAGGAGAAGCAGGCTTCCCCCCCGAGCAGGGAGCCCGATGCAGGGCTCGAACCCAGGACCCTGGGATCATGACCTGAGCTGAAGGCAGACACTCAACGACTGAGCCACCCAGGCGCCCCAGAGGAACATGTTATTTTAAAGAACATCTTTCAGGAGCCCTCAAAGAAGAAAGAAGAATTATTTAGTAATATAAATAGTACTATGCTCTGCTGTGAGAATGCAGTTTTACTTTTCTTTTTTAAAAAGTAAACAAAGTGAGAAAAAAATAAAGGAGATCACAGGGAAAAAACAGGTGGAAAGGCTGCAAATCTGTTCCATACCATGTTGGCAACCTGGTAGTTAGCAAATGTCTTGCTTTATATATTTGTAATTCCACAACAGTTTCTTTACTATAATTTTTCTACAAATGGAGAAAAAATTCAGCTTAGACAAAATGAATGTAGTTATTATTTTCAGTTCTGATCTCGTGAACTTGTCTCACTCTCCATATCTTAATAAAACACTTTGCTTTTCAATTTTTTTCTCTTTGTCATGCCTCAATATCCCCTAAAAGCCCTAAAATTCTCTACAGTCTTCTCTTTTGCAAATGCAGGAAATTTGTTCTGGACCCCTACTTTGCCTGTCTTATCATTCCATATGTACATCTACCCAACTTACTCCTAAGAAAATTAGTGAGGATCTGGTAAACCTCCTCTAAGAACCCAGCATGACTTCTGAATAAAATTGGTATCCCTTAGATACAAGAGGCTATTTGAAGAACACTATTTCTATCACAGAAATGCCCATTATTACATACTGCAAGAAACAATGGAGGCCTCTAATTGCTCTCAAAACCTTCCAAGTGCCACAGAGTGTGTATTTTCCACCTTGTTGAGAAGAGTTATTATGTGGTTCTTAATCCATTAATCTGCTACGGTTCTTAAGAATTCAACTAAAACCCTACTCCAGTATATATATTTATATAAGGTATTTAAATATACTAAAATATAAATATGTATATATGACAAATAGAGTGAAAAGGAAGATTTAATTTGTAAGTTTCTGTTATAGCTAAATAAAACACAGCATATTCCAGGGCATCCCTTATGTCTGCCTTGGACTCAGAGAAAGCCTCTGCATTTTCACGGGTATCTTCAAGATGCAGCGCAGTACAGAGTGATGAGATGAGGACAGCATGGCCCTAGACATTTTAGTTGATTTTTTGGTAGCTTCTACCTCATGGTAGATCTTCTTTCCTTCCCCCCGCAACCCAGGGTTTCCCTGCACATCCCTGAAATGGCCTACATAATAGTTAACCTTTCAGCATCTGTTTTCACTATGGGAATTTCCATTCAGAACATTTCAAGTATAAGGAGGGTCCTTGTCCACTTACCACCCCCAGTCTTTGGGTCTCAAAAGAGTTTGTAATTAATTGAGTGTGGCATTGTGGGGAAAAAAATAGAGGGCTGTATTTATCCTCAAATCATACTTTAGCTTATGCCAGTCTCAGCGAGACCAGTCCAAAGTGAGAGAATGGAATTTAAAGGCCTACTTTCTATCCTTAGTATCAATGCCTCCTCCTACCTCTCTCTCATCCCACTAACTTGAAAGAGGGTTTATCATCATTATACTTAGCTTTCCACACACTATAAAGTTACCAATACAGGTAGATAGAACCACTCCTAGGGTAAAGAATTTTGTCTGGCATTCCAGTGTCTACCCTTGATGACTCCCGATAACTAGTCTGTCAACCCAAGGACCACATAATAGCAAAGCCATGAATTCCTCATGCCAGAAACCAAGAAAGACCTGGTCATATGGACCCTCCCAGGCCATAGACTAATACCTTGCTCTTTCCAGTTACATTCTCACCTTGGAGACAGCCTCTTATGTTAACTGTAAACCTAATGCTCTGTCTCTATAGTTTACTATTCATAAAGTATCAATATTTATTGAGCATGAACATGCCAGGCACTGTTTCTGGCCCTGCAGCTACAACTATAAACAAGACACAGTCCCTTAAGGAGACTTTCATGAGAGAGGAGGTGAGTCACAACACATTTATCAGCAATATAATTTAAACAGTAGTAAGTGCTGTAGAGAAAATAAAGCAGAAATGTGATAACATACAGTAGTATAAGCTTACTCCTTTTGTACAACTTTAGGGGTCTTGAGAGCTAAAGATGTTTTAGATATCTCTGGAGAGGTAGATAAATACTTTGAGTTGTCCTTTAGACAGAAATCTTGAGGGAATAATACTGAGCTGTCCAGCATCGAGAGACTCAGCCAAACTATGTAACTATTTGAGAAAGCAAACCCTGGGACTCTCCTGTAAGAGGAACAGATCCTGGAATCTCCATGGCTGGGAAATGCTAACTAAATGCTTTTTGTTGAAAAGTAGCCACTGAAAACAACCATGGTCCTCTTAGGAGTCTCTGCCAAGATCAGTTGTAGGATGCTAGCTCATGCTAATAGGTAGAACAATCAAAAGCCTTTGGATTTATGAGTCCCTATTATCTTATCTTAGGTCAATTCTTCTCTTCAGTATTTAAGCTCCCTTGAAAAAGAAGCTCTAAGTTACTGAACATCTAAGAGGAGATAGATTACTTGCATCATTCAGGAGAAGGAAGTGCAGATTCTTAATAGGAATGTGGGCCAATTTTTAGAGATTATAAACAGACTGATAGCCGAAAGGATGTGACCTAGGGACATAGGGTTACCTTCAATTTACATAACTGTTTCTATAAAGTTGTAAGTGAAATGTCATATTGGAGCCTGTTTTCTCACTGACAGATTATACCAGTGGTTCTATTTTTGATTTGGGACCCTGCACTCCATAACAACATGTTAACATAAATAACATTAAAAAAAAAATAACTGTATTTTCCAAAACAAAAATAGAATGGCATCATATTCACTTTTGTAAATAACTACATCACACTTAATAGTAGCTGCATTTTTGTATCTATTTCTGTATTTGATCTGTTGTATTATGTTGTTTTGGTTGAAGTTCTGATGACAATCTAGCCTCACACAGCTGTGTTAGTGGAAAAGGGAAGATCGTGTGAACCCCCCGAAAGGTTCTAAGGGCCCTCTGAAGTTTTCAGACCACACTTTGAGAATCACTGGATTAGCAGTACATTCCAAAAGGAAGGGGGGAAAAAACTGCCCAATTAATGAGTTGATAGCTTTTTGAAAGATAAGGAGTCTAAGTCAAGGCATGTGGGGAATTGTAGTATTTTAGCACAGTGTTTTAAAAGCTTAATGTATATACAAATCACCTGGGATCCTTCTTAAAATTCAAATTCTGATTCAGAAGATCTGGTGTGAAGCTCTAGAACCTGACTCTCTGACAATGTCCCAAGTGATGCCGACACTGCAGATCCCTGGACTTCACTTTGAGTAGCAATGCTGTAGTATATTGTAATAAACACATCACCAGAAAGCCTATAAAAGAATGCACAGGTGAGCTTGTATGTATGTGTTGTAGGAGAAGAGGGTAGGATAAGGGTGGGTGGAGGGAAAAGAAGAATATAAATAAACTCAGGCTATCTACCTTTGAAAAATCTGTAAAAATGATGATACCACTTGTAAGTCCTTTACCATCACAAGTTTTGACTACTACTTACTAACTATATGTATATCAAAGCAAGCTAAGGCACAATGTTGCTATTGGCAGAGACAGAGTCCAACTGCCATGTTTGTTGAGGCAGAGGAGGATGGTATTAGATCTGAAAAAAAAAAAAAATTTTGGTCCTAATAATGTAAAGAATTTGGCAAGGATTGATGGACTATGTATTTAGGTCTTATGTCCATAATATTTTCAATAGAGTAATACCATAAAATTACCAAATTAATATATGCTCAGCATGTAGAGACTTCAACAACTCATAATTTCAGGTGTAGAAATCACATATTTAGAAGGCTATGCAGAGGATAGTACTGATATTTTCTTCTTCCAAACACTTAACACTCAAACCAAACCACATTGACTAAAATTACCAAATAGAATTTAAAACTTACAGCAGAAGCATGAGTATATATTTTTTTGGTTCTCAAATGATATTTCCCATTTATCTATAATCCTTCTTTAAACTTAACTTTAGTGACATTCATTTCTACCTAACTTTAGCTGCTCAGCAAATTTTTATCATTCCTTGGACCTACCTTACCTCTAAGAGCTTTTACTCTGAGGTTCTTTACATTTCTTGTCTATTTATTGGCTCTTACTGAAATGGATCTTCAACCGTATTGTGCTCCCTGGACCCTTCATCATCCTATTTTATTTTCATAAAATACACATAACAAAATTTACCATCTTAACCATTTTAAGTATATATTTCAGTGATATTAAATACATTCATAATGAGGGGCGCCTGGCTGGCTTAGTTGGAAGAGCATGCGATTCTTGATCACAGGGTTGTGAATTTGAGCCCTACATTGGGTATAGAGATTAATTAAAAATAAACTTAAAAAAAATACATTCATAGTGTTATACAACCATCATTACCATTCATGTCTATAACTCTTTTCATTTTGTAAAACTGAAATTCCATGCCGGTTAAACTAGACCCCTCCCCCATTGTTCCCACCCCAGCCCCTAGCAACCACAATTCTACCTTTTGTCTCTATGATTTGACTACTCTAACTACCTAAGTGAATCATACAGTAGTTTGTCTTTTTGTGACAGGTATGTTTCACTTAGAATAATGTCCTCAGGGTTCATCCACATTGTGGCATCTATCAGAATTTCTTTCCTTTTAAAGGCTAAACAATATTCTATTGCATGTATATACCACATTTTGCTCCATCCATTGATGGACACTTGGGTTGCTTCCATAGTTTAGTTATAATAGTGAATAATGCTGCTATGAACATGAGTGTACAAATATCTCTTCAAAACCTTGCTTTTAGGGGAACCCTCCTACACAGTTGGTGGGAATGCAAGCTGGTGCAGCCACTCTGGAAAACAGTATGGAGGTTCCTCAAAAAGTTGAAAATAGAGCTACCCTATTACCCAGCAATTGCACTACCAGGTATTTACCCCAAAGATACAAATCTAGTGATCCGAAGGGGCATGGGCACTCCAATGTTTACAACAGCAATGTCCACAATAGCCAAACTATGGAAAGAGCTAAGATGACCATCAACAGATGAATGGATAAAGAAGATGTGGTATATATACATACACAATGGAATATTATGCACCTATAAAAAAAAATGAAATCTTGCCATTTGCAACAATGTGGATGGAACTAGAGGGTATTATGATAAGTGAAATAAGTCAATCAGAGAAAGACAAGTATCATATGATCTCACTGATACGAGGAATTTGAGAAACAAGACAGGATCATAGGGGAAGGGAGGAAAAAATGAAACAAGATGAAAGCAGAGAGGGAAACAAACCGTAAGAGACTCTTAATCTCAGGAAACAAACTGAGGGTTGCTGGAGTGGTGGGGGGTGGGAGGGATAGGGTGGCTGGGTGATGGACATTGGGAAGGGTATGTGCTATGGTGAGGACTGTGAATTGTGTAAGACTGATGAATCGGGGCACCTGGGTGGCTCAGATGGTTGAGCCTCTGCCTTCGGCTCGGGTCATGATCCCGGGGTCCTGGGATTGAGCCCCACATCGGGCTCCCTGCTCCGCGGGAAGCCTGCTTCTCCCCCTCCTTCCTGCTCAAGCTCTCTCTCACTATCTCTGTCTCTCATAAATAAATAAATAAATAAATAAATAAATAAATAAATAAATAAATAAATAAAAGACTGATGAATCACAGACCTGTACCCCTGAAACGAGTTAAAAAAAAGAGAACATAGTAGGAAGGGAAAAATGAAGGGGAGGAAATTGGAGGGGGAGACAACCATGAGAGACTATGGACTCTGAGCAACAAACTGAGGGTTTTAGAGGGGAGATGGGTCGGGGAATGGATTAGTCCGGCAATGGGTATTAAGGAGGGCACGTATTGCACGGAGCACTGCGTGTTATATGCAAACAATGCATCATGGATCACTACATCAAAAACTAATGATGTAATGTATGGTGGCTAACATAATCAAATAAAATTAAAAAACGACAAAAAACAAAACCTTGCTTTCAGTTCTTTGGGGTATATACCCATAAGTGGAATTGTTGGATCATATGGCAATTCTATTTTTAACTTTTTGAGGAACCACCATACTGTTTTCCACAGCTGCTGTACCATTTTTACATTCCTACAAGCAGTGCACAAGGGTTCCAATTCCCCCATATCCTTGCCAACACTTTTTTGTTGTTGTTTTGTTTTTCATAGTTGTCATACTCCAGGGTGTGAGGTGGTATCTCACTGTAGCTTTGATTTGCATTTCCCTAATGATTAGCAATGGTGAGCATCTTTTCATGTATTAGCCATTTGACTATCTTCAGAGAAATGTCTATTTAAGTCCTTTGACCATTTCTAAATTGTATTTTTGTTGTTGAGTTTTAGGACTTCTCTCCATTTGTGGTATTAATCCCTTATCAGATACAGGATTTGCAAATATTCTCTCTCATTTTGTGGGTTGGTTTTTACTGTTGACAGTGTCTTTTATCGCACAAAATTTTAAAACTTTCACGATACTCAAGTTTATCTAGTTTTTTTCTTTTGTTGCCTGTGTCTTTGGTGTCGTATCTAAGAAATCATTGCCAAATCCAGTGTCCTGAAGCTTTTGCCCTGTTTTCTTCTACGAGCTTTGTAATTTTAGTCTTTTTAAGTCTTTGATCAATTTTGAGTTAATTTTTGTGTATGTTGTTAGGTAAGGGTCCAATTTCATTCTTTTGCATGTTAATATCCAGTTTTCCAGGCACCATTTGTTGAAAAGGCTCTCATTTTCCCCTTGAATGGTCTTGACACTCCTGTCAAAAATTATTGGACTGTATATGCAAGGATTTATTTCTGGGCTCTCTATTCTATTCCATTGGTCTTTTGTCTTTATGCCACTGTTTTAATTACTGCAGCTTTGTAGTAAATTTTGAAATAAGGATGTTCATGCATACATCATTTTTTAAACTTTCTCCACCTATTTAGTTCTTTGATCACCTTTAATATGGTTGTTTTAGTCTTCCCCTAGGAGATCTATCATCAGGTCTTTCTCTGCAAGATTTATTTTCCCTTTGAATGGGCCATAATTTCCTGTTTTTTGAATGCCTTTTGATTTTTTGTTGTTGTTGCAAACTGGACATCTGAATAATGTGGTATCTCTGGCAATCAGATTATCCTCTTTCCCTAGGGTTCATTGTTCTGTTATTTTATTATTATTTTTGATTGTTGTATACTGTCTCTGTGCAAAGGATTAGCTTGATGTGTAAACTTAATGTTTTGTCAGGTCTTCTCTGAGCCTGTGCCTTTTCTTGGGCATGAGTGGTTACTTTCTAATTTTCCCTGTAAATGCAGGTGTTTTTGAATGTCCTAGTCTTTAGCATCTGGCTCCCAAAAGGGGAAAAAGAGAAAAAACAAGGGGGAAATGGATACCTTCCCCTGGAAGTCACTTCAGCTGGAGGGAAGGAGCTTGCAACAATGAGGGGAGGGGGAGCAACAATGGCCACCCTCCTCTTTATCTGTACCTCTGTAACCAGAAATAACAATCAATGATCAAAGAAAGCATTGATAACCAATATTTGGAGGACAGGGTTCTTTTTGCTTACCCTGGTTCCCGCAAGCTGTGTGGAAGCTGCTCCAAGATGTGCATAGCAGCCTGCCCTGCGGTTGGGGCTGAGGGCTGGTAGCTGCTACTCTATGAAGACCTGAAATTGAAACTAACCCTACTTTACAGTTCAAGCCTTCCTCTGGAAGTTGCAAGCCTTTACTAGACAAGAGTTCCAATATAGTCAAATTAGACAGATTTGGACAGTGCAATTGCTGTCTAGGTGGGAAGAGATTCCTGGTGCTTCCCACTCCATCTTTCCAGAATACCCTTGACCTCCCTCTTTTATTCCAACTTATCACTCCTATTGTGGCTTTACTCATTCCTTACCAGGTTTGAAGCTCAGAGGTTAGCCTGTTAAACAATGTCCTTCCTTGCTGTCTGCTTAGAGCTCCTTTGACCTGTCATTTCTTCTTGTCAGTAACCAGCCTTGATAACCCTCACTGCTCTGTTATCAGTTGTGTTAACAAACTTCCCAACATTGCTGGGGAGTCATAAAACTAGGTGGAGACTTACAAGTTCATGTTACCACCCGTAGCTGGGCTCTTCTGCACTTCTGCTGCTCTTCACCTGGAGCTGGGTTCTGCACTTCTTTTGTTCACATCTACTCCATACCACACAGTTACCTTTCCTCTTTTCAAGCCCACAAGGCTGAAATTATGCTTCAATTTTGTGCTTTAAATTGTTAACAAAACTTCTCCCAAATCAGCTTTTCCTTTGTCATCCCTGACATAAACATACCAAAAAAAAAAAAATCAAAGCATGGTCTTTGGAATCAAGGAAGGTCTGAATCTGGATTCCATCTTTGCCACTTAATGGTTATCTGATTTTGGGAATTAACCCTTCTTAAGCCTATTTTTCTGTCCATTTTTTCTCCCCAATTATGCAGGGTTGTCATGAGGACTAAATTACATAAAGTACATAAAATTCCTAGGAAAGGTAGCGGCACTTGTGTGATGCACATCCCCTGTCCTTCCCCAACTGGTTCCCAAGATCTAGACAACAAATCCTAGATATTTTTGCATTTTTAAAAACATACTCTAGTATTAGAAACAAACTGTTGTTGAACCAACTAGCATCCCGAGATGCTAGTGATAAGCAATGCTTTAGCAATTTTTGGCTTTAAAAATATAGCCAACTAAGTTTACTTTTCGGTATTTGGTTTTTATTACTTTTAAATTTTTAAGATTTTTATTTATTTGACAAAGAGATAGAGCCAGAGAGTGCAAGTGGGGGGGATGGCAGAGGGAGAAGAAGCAGGCTCCCTGATGAGCAGGGAGCCTGCCGCAGGGTTCAATCCCAGGACCCTGTAATCATGACCTGAGCAGAAGGCAGACACTCAACCAACAGAACCACCCAGGCACCCCACCTTTTAAAATTTTTTTATTTGATATTTGGTTTCTAATGAGAGCCTTGTTCACGCAATAAAGTAGCTGCTAATGAGATTTTCTTCTTAGAAACTCTTTGTTATAGACACTTAATTGCTTAACATGAGACTTACTGAAAAGCAAAAACCACCCCCAACCCTAGTCTAACAAGGCTTCAGCTTCAAAAAGCTGACACTACTTATTTGTAGATCCAGCTGTGTAAGACCAGCCAAGTTAGTCTCGGAAGGTAATTCTGCTCCCAGGTATCATAATTCCTGTTACTATCTTAGTTTAACTAATTGTATCTCATAGAAGCTGAAAACACGTATTTCTTCTTTATATGAGTAACCAAAAGCCCTATGAATTACAATGTGCAGAATATTATATAAAAGAATTCTCATAAAAATTGACTCATTTTCATCACATTGCAACTGCTTAGTTTCCTGACTTGTATAGCATCTGCCTGAATGCATAGTCTTCTTTGTGATGATCTAAATTTAGGCTAAGTACAAATCACAGCAAAAATTAAAGTTTTCATCTTTAATGAAATGACCTTGGAAATAACGTACATTTCCCTGACACCAATACTACAGTTTTCGGAGTCACAGGAAGATACACAGAATTACATCCGTAATTAACATGAATGCCAACATTTCAAGCAGTAATTTCTGTTACATGGCAAACAAAATCAAGAAAGCAACCATCAAACAAAAGAGACCCATAGCTTCAGACAAGGCAAATCCCAGGATAGCATATGAGAACAGCTGCTGCTTCAGCGAAGGGTTTCTAAAAGAGACACAACACATATAATTGTTACTCTGAAATATTTTCTGAATTCCAATATGTTTGGTAAACGTTAAAGAATCAGATTACTAGTATGCGATCTTTGTAAACTGGCAAGTCCTGGAAAAGCATTTGCCCAGATCTCTTTTGCTTCTGCCTTTGTTCAATATTCCTTTCTTTTCAATCCTAATCATATGGAGAAAAGGTAGGAAGTGATCTCTGTATGTCGATATAAATGGTTAGTCTTAATCCATTTTGAGGGGTTCAGACATACTTGCTATTCCCATGAAAGTACATTCTATACTTCTTAAGATCTGATAGTTTAGAAATAAGGTCTTAAATAAAATGGAAATTGATACTTTTATTAAAGACTGTGCTGTTAACTAGTCCCAATATAGCTTAACAATCAAGAGTGCAGACTCTGAAGTCAGAATTAAAATTTCTGACACTAGCTACTTGGGCAATTAGTATAATTTCTGCAAGCTCATCCTTCGTAAGTAAACTAGGGTATATCTCTAAGGGGTATTATGAGGGTTAAGTGAGATCATGCATGCAAAGCCCTCAAAATACAATTCAAGACACAGAGCTGGCACTTAATACAAAGTAGCTCTTATTATTTCACTAGTTTTCTAGGTTTCCAACTATGTCAAGCATGCTCTTAAAGTAGCTTATTTGGTGATAGAAATTACCTGGCATAACCAATGATAAGGCTGCCAAAGACTGTTCCAATACCAGCACCAGAACCAGCCACTCCCACTGTTGCAGCACCTGCACCAATAAATTTGGCAGCAGTATCAATGTCTCTGCTGATTGCAGTGGTCTGAAACTCCCTTTGGATTAGCTGAGACACACCATTCTGGGCCCCATTAAATACCGTAGAGCCCTAGAAAAAAGGAAATAAAGGCAAAGGTTAAATCAGTAATCAGTTAGCTATTTTAATTACTACACTGTCAAATGGTAAGTACTTCTCTATTTTGTGATTTCAAATAGGAGATTGTGTGGCACAGTGGAAAAATCAAGAGCTTAGAGTAATTCCAATGTTGTAGAATAGAGGTAACAATATACCTCACAAGGTTGTTGAAAATTATGAAAGTGTATTTCAATATGCTTTTTAATAGGGTAGGCTTTTCAATAGCTGTAGCTAGTATGATCTTAAATATAGGCAACTCAAGACTATATACTTAATATACTGGCTTTATTTCTTAGCCAACTCAGCCAAGTTTCATTGGCTTATCCTCTGCACTATTTTTTGCATACAAGGGTGGAAAAAGACTGCCTCAAACCATTCACTAATGAGGTGTTTTGTTTTGTTTTTTACCCTCCCTTTAATTAAAACCGTAAGACTTACTTGGTGGGTTACTTAATTTCTTTTTTTTTTTTTTTTAATTTTATTTATTTATTTAAGAGAGAGAATGAGAGAGAGCACATGAGAGGGGGGAGGGTCAGAGGGAGAAGCAGACTCCCTGCCGAGCAGGGAGCCCGATGCAGGACTCGATCCAGGGACTCCAGGATCATGACCTGAGCCGAAGGCAGTCGCTTAACCAACTGAGCCACCCAGGTGCCCGGGTTACTTAATTTCTATTATTACTGCTATTACCTCTCCAGTCCTAGCCTCTGGTCGAGATAACACTGATGCAGAAATTGGTCTGTAGGCAACTCTGGATCCAGCTCGGATCTATTAAAGAAAAAAACATTCCAAATATTAAGTTAAGAGTAGATAAGACTTCAATGACTCTTCTTGTACCATGAGTTCTAAAAAAGCCATAAGCAAAAATATCAGAAAGCTCATGACTTTTCTGTATTGTCTCTTATCTTGCTCTCTGGTTATTTTCAGTCCATGAAGGGAATTTTATTTTAAAGTTGCTAATTAAAGTTAAAAGTGTGCTACATAATCTATTTGTAATAATCTTTTTTTTTTTTTTTAAAGATTTTCTTTATTTTGACAGAGAGATAGCAAAAGCAGGAACACAAGCAAGGGGAGTGGGAAAGGGAGAAGCAGGCTTCCCACCAAGCAGGGAGGCCAATGCAGGGCTGGATCCCAGGACTCTGGGATCATGACCTGAGCCGAAGGCAGATGCTTAACAACTGAGCCACCCAGGCGCCCCTATTTGTAATAATCTGAATAAAACTTCTAAATGCTTAAAAAGAAAGCATTATTTTTATTTATTTTTTATGACTTTTTTTTTTTAAGATTTTTAAATTTATTTATTCTATTCGACAGAGAGAGACAGCGAAGGAGGGAACACAAGCAGGGGGAGTGGGAGAGGGAGAAGCGGGCTTCCTGCCGAGCATAGAGCCCGATGCGGGGCTCGATCCCAGGACCCTGGGATCATGACCTGAGCTGAAGGCAGACGCTAACGACTGAGCCACCCAGGCGCCCCTGAAAGCATTATTCTTAAAATTTCAATGATTGTAGTGCCACGATTCAGATCAGAAAAAGAGCAATAAACATCCCACGTTCTTTGGTAAGTTTAAGTGGACCAACAAGTTTATCAAGTGTTGCTATAAACGTCGTTTAAATTAGCCCCTCATTTAATATGAGGCCCACAACTTCCGAAATATTCCTATATGTCCATTAATTATAAAATACAAAAGCAGTTTAAACAATTCTGTATCAGTGTAAGAATAATCGGTGAAATATCTCACCATAAGGACATACTGAAGTCCAGCGTCTCTGCCCTTGAGTGTCCACTACACTGAGATCACATAAAATCCCTTCAGAACCTAGACCCGATTCTCTAAGACAAATCCCCCACATCCTACTTCACCTAAAGCTTCCAAAATGGTTATGGAAATAACAGCCAGAGGCAGGAAGAAAGACTTTCGTCTCCTCCACCACCTCTTCCTCCGCCCACACAGGGTGAGGCAAAGTCCCTCCCTCTGCAGCAGCGAGTTTGACCTACAGATGGGCAAGGGAGAACGCTGTTGCGGTGAACTAGGCCTCAGAGGCCCCCTACATGCTTAAGAGCACCTGAACCTTCGCGCCGACCCCAACCCCGCAGAGCACGCTAGGAGGTGGGGGAGGGGGCCGCTCCGGCACTAGGGGCAAGGAGGGTCTGCCCTACAGAGAGTGGGGCCTGACAGCTAGGCCTCGGCTGCTCTCCACCGCACTAGTGGAGGGGAGAAGCGGAGTGAGTTGCCCCAGGATCAGTAGGAAAGGAAGAAGAGAACACAGAGGGTGAGGGGTGCGCGGTCCCCACAGGTTGGTGTGCCCCGCCCAGAGGTGCCCCATTCAACAACGTGGACGCTCCAGGCCAAGCGGTCCGCCCTCAGCGCCCCGGCCCAGCCTGGACTACGCACCAGAGCGGGGGTGCAGGCGAGCTTGGCGCAGGCGAACATCTTACAATCTTCGGGGCAGGGCGGTTGGAGGACCTGGGTGACGGCCGACGTGGGGTCCACTCCCGCTTCCCTTCTGCGGAGGTAAAGGGGCTTAAGGTCAAGTGCCCTCCCGGGCCTGTCCTTCCTACCCAGGTCCCGCGGGCTCCCGTGCACGCCGTCGGCTTGGGCCCTCGTCCAGCGAGGCTCCAGCTGAATGAATGGGTCCTGACCGGGCGCTGCTCCGCCCCGGCCAGACCCGGCTCTCGCGCCCTCCGCTTACCTTCTCCGGAGGTGACGGCGGCAGCTACGGCGGCAGAGGTCGAAGGAGTGGCGCTAGACGCGCAGGCGCGGTCCGCCTCTTATCCGCGCCGCGGCACCCGGATGGAGAAGGCGGGGAAACGGGGGCAGTAGGGAAGACACTCAAGGTCACTTTGTAACAACTTTATTGGCAACTAGCTGGGAAGGACAACGACAGCCACACAGAGGTGGGCTGGCGGGCGGTGGCTGGTAAAGGAGAGGCAAAAAGAGGAAATTGAAAAGTGGCCCTGGCAGAGAGAACTGAACAGGTTGTTTCTCTTTTGATCTAAGCTGGCCAGAGGATAGTGCGACTTTTTCTTTCAGTTGACACCTTGTGAGATTTGGCCTTTTAATCAGTTGTTACTTCTCTTTACTAGAGGGACCCCCTTCCTGGTCATTCTCCTGCTCTGTGAAATAGGACTCTGTGTGTGCGTGGGGAACGAGTTCATGCACTGCTTGACAGAAGAAATTAGGGTCCCCAGCAAAGCGAACACATTTCTTTGAAGGAACCTGGAAAAGTATTCCAAAAATATGGCTAATCCTTTGAGTGACAGAGGACCTGACGGAGAAGTACTGGGACAAAGGAATGAGCACATGAATAGGTCAAAGAGTTTTGTGACTTTGGGCACAAAGTTGCTTCTTGGTAAAGTGAGGGAGGTAATTTTTCTTCCAGCTGTATGCTTGGAAGAATTAAGGGATGTGATGTATTTAATGGGACTAAAGAAAGTCCAAGTATTTTCAACACCAACCCAACTTTAACACCTGCTTTTGTGCAAATGATTGGACAAATCATTTTCTTTGATGAATACAGAAATGTCTCAGAAAAAATGGCTCTTACTGAACTTCTAGTAGATCCTCAAATTCTGTAAATTTTACTTAGTTCTACTGGAAGTGATACAAGTCAACATAAAAGATTAATCATCTAGTATGCCCAGTTGAAGGGATAGCGGGGGACTGAAATCCCACCCACTTGGCCTAGAGCCTTGGCATGGGACAATGTCCACCCAGAGGATCACCCTTTTTCTAATTAGAACAAAGGTGTGGTATCATCTAGTGGCAACCCGAGGGAGAAGCCCTCAGAATTGAAACATGAAGAATGAATAAGAATTTGTCACTGACCCAACTTCAAATGCAAATGATTCAAAATCATGTGAAAGCTAATCATTTTAGGCTCAATCTTTAGCTGATAAAACAGAGATAATTCATTTGAATTCACATGTGCAGTTTGAAGAGAGATTATTTTCTCAAGCACTCAATTCTTACCTGAAGGATGTAGTATCCTGTGATGTCTAAAGTAGAATCAACAATGCTCTGCATTCATCAGAGTTCTCTGGAGAACCAGACCAGTAGGAGATTAATTGATTAATTTTTGATTTATCTATTTATTTATTGTGAAGAATTAGCACGTGTGGTTATGGAAGCTGAGAAGTCCCATGATCTGCATCTCCAAGCTGGAGACCCAGGAAAACCAGTGGTATAATTCAGTTAGAATCTGAAGGCCTGAGAACCAGGGAGGCCACTTGTAATTCCCAGTCTGAATGAGATGAGATGAGATGTCCCAGCTCAATAGTGAGATGGGGGGAAAGGGACAAATTCTTTCTTCCTCTGCCTTTTGTTCTATTCAGACCCTAAATGGATTGGATGATGCCCACCCAGATTGGGGAGGACAGTCTACTTTATGAGCCCGCTGATTTAAAGGCTAATCTTATCCAGAAACACCTTCACAGACACACCCAGAGAGAACATTTAATTTAGGCACCCCATGGCCAGTCAAATTGACCCAAAATTAACCATCACATATCCCATTCTTCAATAATAGATCCTCATAAGGTACAAACTCTCCTAAATGGGTTTGTGTACAGAGATGGTTTAAGGGAGGTTCCTATCTCCTCAGCCATAAATCAGTAGCAATAACTGTTGAAGAGGAAGAGGAGGCAGGAGAGAAGCTGGGATCCCTAAGAGGATCACTTCCAGGGTGCATATGGGCTAGGTGCCTATGACAGGGAGAGGTTAGGTCTAAGTCCAGGCTCTGACTGTCAATATGTCAGTAAGCAGGCGAACTGGCCTAGAAGAGGAGATGGTAGGTCCTTGATGAGTTCGATCAGTTGAAGTTTAATTATTTATGAAGAATATTAGTTGTTCAAAGAACAGATAGTGCTACCTGTGAGAACAGCTTGTGTGTGTGTGTGTGTGTGTGACAAAGTGGATCTTCAGTGATACCAACCCATGTTGATAGAGCGTGAATATTTGCACTGAGGAAGGTTGAAGAAAAATGGCACCTTCTGAGAGGAGTAAAGTGAGACCATAAAGATGCAGAGGGGACTTCTTTTGAAGTATTCAATTCTCTCTGTATTTTTTTCTTAAATAGTGGAGATGATCATCTTTTTTTTTTTAAGATTTTATTTATTCATTTATTTGAGAGAGAGAGAGAGAAAGAAAGAGTACATGTGTGCATGTGCCAGCAGGAGTGCGAGCTGGGGGAGGGGCAGAGGGAGGGACAAGCAGACTCCACACTGAGCTGGGAGCCCATTGGCGGGGGTGGAGGGGGGGGCTGGATCTCATGACCCTGAGATCACAACCTAAGCCAAAATCAAGAGTCGGGCGCTCAACTGACTCACCCAGGTGCCCTAGAGATGATCATCTTAAGTGATGACATCATAGTTTGGTATTATGTGATAAGCCTGAGTGAAGATGGCATGGAGAAGAAAGGAATGGGGCGGTAAAGAGAAGTATAGAAAATCCTTTTCCCAATGTAAGTGCAATAATCCCTCCTATCCTGCATGCCCCTTTGCAATGTGACTTTGCCACTCATCAAGTAATGGAGTCTGTTTTCCTTCTCCTTAAATCTGGGCTAATCTTATGACTTGCTTTGACCCAGAGAAGTGATTAGGTATGACTTCTGGACTAGTAAGAAGTCTCATAGCTTTCATTTTCTCTTTGGAAGCCAACCATTACATCAAGAAACATGGGTTAGACTACTAGATAAGACTACTACATAAGAAACCTGGACAGAAAAAAAGCCTCATAAAAGAGAACTGAGGTGCCCTGGACATGTGAGTGAGGCCATGTTGGGTTTTCTAGCTTTCATCAAGCCTTCCCAGCCAATACCACATGGAAAAGAAATGAGCCTTGCCTAAATTCCTGACCCACAGAATCAAGAGCAATGAAAAGGTTATTGTTTGAAGCTACGAAGTTTCAGGGTGGTTTGTTACACAGCAAGAGATAACTGAAACAGAAGATATTGTCTTCAAAATATTCACTCCTTTGAGATCCATGTGGAGGCAGCAGCATTTTTTTTTTTTTTAAGGTAATGTCTACACCCAACTGGGGCTCGAACCCGGGACCCTGAGATCAAGAGCTGCATACTCCACCCACTGCGCCAGCCAGGTGCCCCTTTTTAAATTAATTTTTTTTTTAAGTAATCAGGAGGCAGCAGCATCTTAATGTGGGCAATTTCAGTTCAGAATTCCAGGCATAACTCAGAGCAAATCAGATAGAAACACATGTCTTGTGCACTGACTCCCCTTTCCTTGAAATTCTGGGGTGGAGTAGGGTTGTTATTGTTAAAACTATTGTAAGATAGCTTTAACCTGGACACATGGAAAGATGTTTAAATTATCTGCTTTTGAAAGTTTCCACTTTAATAGCCTGTGAAGTTTTCACCAGCCTTCTCACATTAGTGTGATTTAAAAATATATATATATTATTTGTGGAAATGAGAATCAGAAAAGTAAGTTAAAAATATTCTGGGCTTTGTTATAAAACTATGTCGCTTTTCTTATTAAAATTTTGTTTCATATTATTAGCCTTAATTTTCTATCAATTTATCTTTTTTAGGAAAATGAACCTCTAAACCTGTGCTAATGCTATAGAATCATTCAGTCAAGGTGAGCTCCAAATAAATACTGTGTCCCCTCTTTGAACATAGTGAGTATACAAGAAAATGTAAGAGTTTACATTGTAATTGGGGTATATGAAAAATTGAACTGGTATATAAAAAATTGGAGAAAAACACAAATTAGTAACTGTTTTAGGACTATGTTGTGTGGCGTGTGATAAGGGAAACACCTTCAGAAAAGAGATTGGCCTGCTTAGAAAGTGCCTCATTGAGACAGACTTGAGCTCGGATGAGAGAGATGGGCTGATTTGTTTAGAAAACATTTCTTGGGGGGGCGCCTGGATGGCTCAGCTGGTTGAGCGTCTACCTTCGGCTCAGGTCATGACCAGGATCCTGGGATTGAGCCCCTCATCAAGGAGTCTGCTTCTCCCTCTCCCTCTGCACCACTCTCCCCCCACCACGTTCGTGCTCTATCGCGCACTCTCTCTCAAATAAATAAATAAATAACATCTTTTAATAAAAAAAAAAAAAGAAAGAAAACATTTCTTAGTATCCTTTATATACAACCTAACACTGCCTGTCTAGGCTACTAATCACTTTCTAGTGCAGAAATTTTTGTCCTTAATCTTCATTTTTGACTCCTTTACAAAATTATTTAGCTACTTTCATGCCATATAGTGGAATAGAGTATTTACTAAATGACTCCAAAAATTTAGTAAGGAATTAAAAGTAAATGTATCTTTTTATGGCCTTTCAGAGGTCCAGATGGTCCAGGCTAAAATTTATATTAAAGAATTACATGAAAACGATACACTAATATATCAAATATTATTCCATCCTTTTTTTCTGGTAAGATATGCTAGTTATTGAGGAAAAAAACAATTTTATGTCACAGTTGGTAATTAATATAGAAAGACTATGTTAGAAGAAAATGAGTAAGTATGTAGATATGGGATCAAGTCCCTCTTTTGCCTCTTGTCCATCAGGCACAGCATAGGGAATATAGTCAATAATATCTTAATAACATATGGTAACAGGGTGCCTGGGTGGCTCAGTTGGTTAAGCGACTGCCTTCGGCTCAGGTCATGATCCTGGAGTCCCGGGATCGAGTCTCGCATCGGGCTCCCTGCTCAATGGGGAGTCTGCTTCACCCTCTGACTGTCTCCCCTCTCATGATCTTTCTCACTCTCTCTCTCTAAAATAAATAAATAAAATCTTTAAAAAAAATAACATATGGTAACATACATTTATTGTGGTGAGTCCTGAGGAATGTATAGACTTGTCGAATCACTATGTTGTACACCTGAAACTAATTGTATGTCAACTGTACTTCAATAATAGATAAAAGAGTATGTAAGTTACCCATTTTTCACTTAATTTCACTTAATCTGTATATGGCTAGTTGCCTATACAACATATGTTCTCCTTTTCTTTCTTGGTTATAGAACCCTGTTCAGTTAAAAAATACTGAACTTCCCAGGTCTCCTTATAGTTAAGAATGGTCAGTGATATGTGAGTTAAAGTTACCTGGTATTGCCCCTAAGAATGTATACAAAGGGTATAGCTTCAACTGGCTCATTTCTTTTTTTCTTTCCCCTTTTTTTTTTCTGCTTGGAATATGGATCCAATGTCTGGAGGAGAAGCAACAATCTTGTACCCGTGAGAACAGAAACCGAACATTAAGGATGGAGAAGTTGGAAATGAAAAGGAGATTGAGTTCTTTTTTTTTAAGTAACTAGAGCTGCTATTAACTGTCTATTTATGGACTTCATGTTATATAAGAAAAAAACCCCTCTATTTGCTTAAGCCACTGAGGTCAGTATTCTGTTGTACGCAGCTGAACACAACACAGACTAATGGGTCTACATCTCTGATGCTATTTGGTCTTTAGTCTGTGATTGCAGCAGAAATAGCCCTCCTCCCACAGACTTTACATTAATTAGGTCTGTCTTTTTTTCCATATTCATGGTATATCTGGTATATCTGATAGGGACCAACTAGGAGACAAAACCATTCTAGTAATTTGACAAAGAAAATTTAATGTAAAGATTGTTAACCAATAAAAGGTATCTACTGAGAAGGAGAGAGTGGATTCTAAGGGGTGCAGAAGTAGCAACTGTCAGAATAGCTACTACCCTTGGCTAAGGAAGAGTGAACAGAGAGGAGGAACTTGGAAATTTAGAGAAGAGGGCATGGCTGTCACAGGAACTTATAGTCAACTTGTGGTGAAGGAACCTGCTGGAGGTACCCAGCCACAAGTGAACCAGGAAGACTGCTGAGGTGCACATAACCAGGCCTCTCTTGCAAACCAACCCATGGGCTCCACACCAAAAGAAAGAAAAGTCGGTTCCTCTAGCTCTGGCCTCAAAGAGTCTTTCCATAGCCCTCTCCTGGCAATGCCTAACATTTTGCCAGTTGTCAAAGCAGAAATGCCTGCAGGGTCCAGCTCTAGAATAATGAAGCAAGGCAAAGAAGGATGGATTTGTAGCTGAGGAGTAGTAAGTTAATAACTGGCACAGATGGTAAGATTCTCAAGGGCAAGGATAAGGTCTAATTCATATTTATGTCTTCTATAGCACCTAACAGAGTATTAAACATAGTAGTCACTCAATACATTTTTGCTCAATAATATATAAGGGGCTTAGTATATACAAAAAATTTGCAATAATTTTTTTGTTCTTCTCTTTTGACTAAGATATTAGTCTCTTTGGACAAGTTAGAATGACCTCTAGAATGCTTTTTCTTTCTAGTATTGCAAAATTCAAACTAAGAGAAACTGAGGAACATTTTTTGGTTTGTGACATGGGTTTGTTCAAATATTTTTATGTGTTTATGAAGGACTCTGGGTTTATACTCTCATGTGCTTAATGAATTCATTGAAAAACCAAAACATTAGCACCTTTTATTGATCCATTCTTTGAGACAACATAATATTGGCAGGAATGGTTCATAAACTGAAGCAGCCTCAAGTCGGAGTTGTGAAGTAGGCAATGTCCATCTGCAGTTCCCTTGTCACTTCTTTTTTCAATGCCTTTGGTCCATCCCGAGCCACTTGCTCTTTCTGCAGGCACCTGGTATCTTCATGGTGACTACTGACTATGCACGTTTCTCCACGGTGGCACCTACTGAAGCCATCTCTCTCCCAGCAGAGTCCAGCTTCTGAACTCTTACCCATGTAAAATATTCATCTCTTAGTGCTTGCTTCAGCAGCACAAATACCAACATTATAATGATAGAGAAGATTAACATGGTCCCTGTGCAAGGACAACACACAAACTCAAATATTCCATATTTTTATAGTACGCTACCATTTACCTCAGAAGGCAGGGCAGGGAGATGGTGGTGGATGTTAATGCATCTAAGAAGTGGAAGGAATTACAAACGTATTTCCTATATTTAAAAACTAGAAGGTTCACAGATGGTTACCCATGGGAAGAGAAATAGGTTGGAGGGAATAAGAATAGAAGCTAGACTTCTTTGAATTATACTTTGCTTTGTAGATTTGATTTTGGAAACATGCAAACCATTTATGAAAGTAAATGTTTAAAAAAATCCCCCCAAATTGAAAGTAAATGAAACAAATGAATTTAACTGCATCTAACTGGTATCATAACTACACAGGGTAAATACAGAGAGTTTCTATAGATGGATAAAAAGCTCCTTGATCACTCTGCTTCACGTGCACTGGTCTCTTTGCTATTCTTCCAACACGCCAACCATATTCCACCTCATAGAGCTGCACATTTGTTCCTTTAGCTTAGACCACCTTTCTGCTGGATATTCACTTGGTTTACAACTCTGCTTTTTTCAAGCCTTTGCTCAAGTCTCTTCTTAAGAGAGGCCTTCCTGAACCCCTTACATATCTTTATCTATCTCCATAACACTTACTGCTACCTGCCATTATTTGTTTGTCTCTCTCATTAGACTGTAAGTTCTTGACAGCAAGGACTTTGTTTTGTTCATTGCTGTATCCACAGAGTCTAGAACATGCTTGGCCCATTAATAGGCACTAAGTACAATGGGGTTGGAGACAATCATTGATAAAATTTATTACATTATCCCCTCTGTGGTACTTGAATTAATTAAACTAAAGGGAAGCATTATTATTATTTTTTAAAGATTTTATTTTTAAGTAATCTCCATACCCAACATGGGACTCGAACCTACAACCCCGAGATCAAAAATCACATGCTCAGGGCGCCTGGGTGGCTCAGTCATTAAGCATCTGTCTTCGGCTCAGGTCATGATCCCAGGGTCCTGGGATCGAGCCCCACATTGGGTTCCCTGCTCAGCGGGAAGCCTGCTTCTCCCTCTCCCACTCTCCCTGCTTGTGCTCCCTCTCTCGCTGTCTCTCTCTCTGTCAAATAAATAAATAAAATCTTAAAAAAAAAAAATCACATGCTCTACTGACTGAGCCAGCCAGGTGACCCAGGGAAGCATTATTAAATGTTGAATTTCAGTTCTTGGTGATGGGCTTGGATGTAGCCTTACACATGCTTTTTAAATTATACTTGAACTTTAATCTGTCTATGGAAGGCTATCCCGGTTTTATTTTTTAAAAGGATTTATTTATTTATTTGAGAGAGAGAGAGTGCGTGTGTGAGTGGGGGGAGGGAAAGAGGGAGAGAATCTCAAGTAGACTTACCACTGAGCCTGGGGCTCAGTATCCCAATCCATGAGATCATGACCTGAGCCAAAATCGCCAAAATCACCAGTTGGGCACTTAACCGACTAAGGCGCCCAGATGCCCCAGGCTATCCTTGTTTTAAAGCACTATGTGTGTGTATATACCTTATCTATATCTTGGCTGGAGTTTTTTGTATGTGATTGTAAGGCATTATGTCAATTTCACCTATTTTTTAAGACAATCAATTACAATTATATGTCCTAGTCTCCTTCAAGAAGTTAAATCCATCTATATTCAATGGAACCAGATATACAGCTTAGGATTAAGAGATAAGAAGTTTCACAACACTAACAAAATGTTTGAGAGACGTTTGAGAGGACTCTTGCTTATCAAACTTTTCAGCTATTCTAGCCCTGGTGAGGTCTTTAAGGGCCATATTCCTAGCCCTAGAGCCGTATGATATATACAGGGTCTTATATCAGTTTTGGGAATTATAGGGTTTCCATATGGTACAAGTGTACCATGCTAAGTAATACTTTATTTTTTTTTTACTTTTGGATTATCATGACTCTGTGGAGCCTGGTAAGACCCACTTCAGAAACAGAAAATAATTAATTTGTGTTTGTTACAGCAACCACAGGAAACTCATATAGTCAAATTTTTGTCTGATTCCAGGCACAGGTTATCAGCCAATCAAATGAAAGATGCATGGGGACTTAATTTTGGAATTCAGGCAGCTGAACTGCCTGGCATTGTATGGGATGCATCATTCATTATAGATATTAGTTTAGTACAAGGCCAGGGAGATGAGCAGCAGGGGTGTGCTCTGACAAATGATGGCATGATCTCTGAGAGCATAGAAGGTATATCAGCTGGCTGGCTAGGTCATAGGACCCGGCCCATCCTGAGCACCCAAAATTTGGGAGGATAGGAAAAGAGCCAGGTATCCAAGACATGGACACAAGTCTATCAGATGGAAGACTGATATCTCTAGGCAGGCAGAAACAGGAAGCTGATATATAATGTTGCTGAAATGCTGTTGAGCATAAAGCAACAGAACACTTTCGGAACCACACTGACTTCTAGAAGAAGAGCTAGGAATCTCTCTCTAGGTTGGCCTCCACATTGCTCTTAGGGTATACAAAACCCTGTAGGAAGAGGTCAGCTAGAAGAGAGTCATCAGTGATAGGGTGTTGGCCAGAATGGGAGAAGAGGGAGGGCCAGGAAATGTGAGGCAGTGTCAGTCCAATGATGAGTTAGTTTTGCTGATAGCTTACTAGAGGGTAAAAGTCACGGGCTTCCATATTCACACCTCTTGACTATTCAGGGGTCTTGTCCAGGGACCTACAGGGCAGCAAGTCTCCATGTATTTGTCTCTTTTCTTCCCCCACTGAAACCACTCTATTTAGGCCAATGTCTTGCTAGTATGAGTCTACTCGTACCTAGTCTACTTGTCTTCATCTCTTCTTCAGATTCATGTGTCATTCATTCAACAAACATTTTATTCATTCATTAAACACAAGTGTGAGACTGTTTTCCAAAGATATTTCTTTGGTGAAACTCTATAATAAAATACGTACTAATTAATGTAAAATTAAAAGTCTTTTTTCTCCCTGTCCCCTTACCAGTCTGCTACTAAAATCCTCTGGTCTGGCCAAAATGGTCCACTTCCCAGCCTCCAAAAACCATCACATGAAAACCTCTTTGTACCTCTGGCTGCTTTGCTCTGGAAAAGTTCACAGAGACCTCTGAAGTCTTCAGTTACACCCTTACATATATCAGCAAAATATATGCTATCCAAATACAGCTGAAGCTTAAAAACAAAATAAATCAGGGTGAGAGATTGTGGGGTAGGTGGAAGGTTAAGAATTAGGACCAAGTCTTCTTAACTGTCTTGGCTTGCTGTTGCAACTGCCAGATTATCTAGACAAACAGCATTACCCTTGAGATCTGCTAATTCCTTCCCATGCTGCAAGTCTGCTTCAGAGGTTTTTAAATTTAATTTGGACCTCTAACTTGCCAGAAATATCAACACTTGGCCTACTTGTCCCATGCTTCAACATCCAATCAACTTTCTCTTAAAGACAAACAGGAAAAATACCGCACCAGAACTACCTTTTAAAAATTATATAAGTAATGTATGAACACAGGCTTATAAGTAATCTAAATAATATCAAATTATATAGAGCAAAAACTCTAGCTCTTGTATACTGTCCTCCCCAAATTATTTTCCTTCCCAGATGGAATCATTATTAACAATATAGTATAAGGGTGACTGGCTGGCTCAGTTGGTAGAACATGTGATTCTTTTTTAAGATTTTATTTATTTATTTGAGAGAGAGAGACAGAGATAGCGAGAGAGAGCACAGGCAGGGAGAAGAGGGAGAAGCAGGCCCCCGACTGAGCAGGGAGCCCGTCACAGGGATCTCAGGAACCTGGGATCATGACCCCAGCCGAAGGCAGACAACCAACTGAGCCACTCAGGTCACAGAACATGTGATTCTTGACTTCAGGGTCATGAGTTTGAGCCCCACATTGGGTGTGGAGCCTACTTAAAAAAAAAAAGGATAGTATGTGTATATCTTGCCAGATCTTTCACTATGTTTTTACATGGAAGTGTATGAATATAGTTTAAATTTTCTTTAATAAAAACTTATATCTTCTTTTTTTTAACAAATAGTGCTGGGAAAATTGGATAACTACATGCAAAATAGTTGGACTTTTAACCTTATATAATATACAAAAATTAATTCAAAATGGATTAAAGATCTAAATGTAAGATATAAAACTATAAAACTTTTAGGAGAAAATATAAGGGACAGTCTTTATGACACTGGATTTGGCAATGATTTCTTGGATAGGACACCAAAAGCACAGGCAGCAAAAGAAAAAAATAGATAAATTGGAGTTCATCAAAATTAAAAATTTTGTGCATCAAAGGACAATGTCAAGAGAGTGAAAAGATACCCCACAAAATGGGAGAAAATATTTACAAATCAGATATTTGATAAGGGATTAATATTTAGAATATGTAAAGAACTCTTACAACTACACAATGAAAAACCCCAAACAACCCAATTAAAAAATGGACAAAGGAATTGTCATTTCTCCAACAAGATATACAAATGGTCAATAAGCACATGAAAAGATGCACAACATCGCCAGTTATGAGGGAAATGCAAATCAAATGAGATAGTACTTCATACCCATTAGAATGGCCATTATTTAAAAAAAGGAAAATAACAACTGTTGGTGAAGATGTAGAAAAACCAGACTCCTTGTGCATTGCTGGTAGGAATGTGACCTGGTGCAGTTGCTGTTGAAGACAGTGTGATGGATGCTCAGAAAGTTAAACATAGAATTACCATATGATCAGCAATTCCACTTCTAGGTATATGCTCAAAAGAATTGAAAGCAGGTACTCAAGCAGACACTTGTACACTAGTGTTCACAGCAGCATTATTCACAGTAGCCAAAGGAGGAAACAACACAAATGTCCACCAATAAATGAATGGATAAGTAAAGTGCGGTATATACACACAACGGAATATTATTCAGCCTTAACATGGAATGAAATTCTGATACATACTATAACAAGGATGAATCTTGGAAACATGCTAAGTGAAATAATGCAAAAGGATAAATATTGTATGATTCTGCTTATATGCTTTATTTATTTGTTTAAGATTTTATCTATTTATTTGAGAGAGACCAAGAGTGAGAAAGATCACAGAGGAAGAGGGAGAAGCAGACTCCCCACTGAGTGAGAGCCTGACTCAGGGCTCAGTCCCAGGACCCTGGGATCATGACATGCACTGAAGGCAGATGCTTAACCGACTGAGCCACCCAGGCGCCCATATGCTGTATTTAGAATAGGCAAATTTATAGAGACAGAAAATAGAATAGATGCTACCAGGAGCTGAGGGGAAGGGAAAGGGGGAATTGTGCGCTCTCTCTTTCTCAAATAAATAAATAAAATCTTTATAAAATGATTAAAATGGTAAATTACACATGTATTTTTCCATAATAAAAAACAAGTTGTACTTTGATTTTTTTCAATGAATGTATCAGTAGTATTTCAGTTTCAGTAAACACATAGCTATTTCAATCTTTTAAAAATAATGTTTAAGATTTTATAATGGATATTTCAAACACATTCATAAGTAAAGAGAATGGTATGATGATTCCTACCCATCACCCAGCTTCAACAGTTATTATTAGCACATGGTCAATCTCATTTCTTCTATTCTTCCTCTCAACCACTTCTTTCCCGTCTACTCCATGTTATTTTGAAACAGATTTCAGAAAGCATAACGTTTCAATTATGAATGCTTAAGTATGAGTTTCTATAAGGACTCTTTCCTGAAAAACATAGGCACAATACCATTATCATACCTAAAGTATCGAACAATAATTTCTTAATATCACCAAATATGCAGCCAGTGTTCAGATATCCCTGATTGTCTCATAATATTAAAATTTGGTTGGTTGAAATGAAGAATCTATACCAGTTCTAGCTATACTATGTCTTTTAAATCTGTTTTAACTTGTAAATTCTCCTTCACTCTTCTTTCAGATTTATTAGTTGAAGAAACTTGGTTGTTTATCATATAGAATTTTCCACATTCTGGATTTTGCTAATTTTATCCTTATGGTGTCATGTTCATCTGAATTCTTTTTTTTTTTTAAAGATTTTATTTATTTATTTGACAGAGAGAGACACAGTGAGAGAGGGAACACAAGCAGGGGGAGAGGGAGAGGGAGAAGCAGGCTTCCCGCCGAGCAGGGAGCCCGATGTGGGGCTCGATCCCAGGACCCTGGGATCATGACCTGAGCCGAAGGCAGACGCTTAACGACTGAGCCATCCAGGCACTCTCATCTGAATTCTATATTTCTTGTAAATTGGTAGATGGATCTAGAGGCTTGGTCAGCTTTTTTTCTTCTTAAAATATCCTTTACAGGTGGTGTTGGGTACTTCCTATGTGCACCATTTAGGAGATACATAATGTCAGGCTGTCTTTTTTCTGATATTAAAATTGATCAGTGAGGTCAGCCTGATTTATCTATTATAAAGTTCCCCATCAGCTTTTTACTTGATGATTTTAGCAGTTATTGATGATTATTTCTGAGATCCATTATTCCTTAGGTTTGAAGTATGGTGATATTCTTTTTCTATCATTTCTTATTCATTTATTAGCTGGAATTATTCTACAAAGAAGAACTTTCCCATATCATCTATTTTTGTCACCTTATATTACAGTTAGGACAGAAAAGACAGAATAAATAGTTGATTCTTTTCTCTTTATTTACAGGTTTCAGAATAATGAGTTATATATAATTTAAACCATCAACAAATGAATACCAAGTGATTTATCCTGTAGATTAAGAGTGAGTTATGTGTCTTTAAGGAAATCTGAATGATTTTCTGTCTTTGAAAGAAGCATGGACTAGGTGATTTCTAAGGTCCCGTTGAGCTCTTATAGCTCGTAATTTTTCTTCCTCATGGAAAACATTTATGCCTGAATTCTCAGTTTCAAAAAGAATTAGTTAATATAGTCCAGTAGTCTTTAGAGAGTAGACATTCCTTTAACATATAGCATAATTTGCAATAATTTTGTGGGTTTGTCTCAAAGTACTAGATAGTTACCAGATTTTTTTTTTTTTAAGAGAGGAAGAGAGAGAGGGGGGAGGGGAGTAGCAGAGGGAGAAGTAGAGAGAGAGAATCGTAAGCAGCCTCCATGCCCAGTGCCAAGCCTGACTGGGGCTCATTCTCACAACCCTGAGATCATGACCCTGAGATCATGACCTGAGCTGCAATCAAGAGTCAGACGCTTAACCGACTGAACCACCCAGGTGCCCCTACTAGATATTTTTTGAGAGGACTACTTCACTATCTTCTCAAATTTTTATATAAAAAATTTTAAAGCTAAATTTAGAGTACAGAGAACTACTGTTTCCTCTTTGTCCTGATTCACCGATTTTTACCATTTTCTATACTTTTTCATATTCTCCTTCTTACTCTGTCTGTAGATACACACACATGCACACCCAGAGCATATGTATAGTTATCTATATTCATAGACATCTATCATCTGTACACACATACACACAGACATATTACACATTTTTTCTAAACCATTTGAGAGTAGGTTGCATGCATCATGCCCCTTAATATTTCTATGTATATTTCTTAAGAAGAAGATGCTCTATATACAAATATTGAATCATTATGCTATATACCAAAACTAATATAATGTGTCAATTATACAACCATGAAAATATATTCTCTTATACAATCACAGTTTACTTATCAATTTCAGGAAATTTAACTCTGATAAAATATTTTTATTCAATCTACAGTCCACATTCCAATTTCATCAGTTGTCCCAGTAAGATCCTTATAGAATTTTCTCCCTCTAATACAGGATCCAGTCCAAAATTACATATTGCATTCAGTTGTTGTGTCTCATAGCCTGTTATAATCTAGAACATTTCCTTAGCCCTTCTTTGTCTCTTATGACATTAACAGTTTTGAGGAATACAGGTCAACCTCACTCTTTTTCACTGCCATAATCATACACATTGTTCAGTTCTCAGTCATAAGTTATAAATTGCTAATTTAAGCAAGAGATGAATTTAATCAAAAAGGGAATTGGGGAGCTCCTAGAATTTCAAATAATCTCAATAAAAATATTTTACTTTGCATATATAAATCAAACAATATTGTGTATAAGAAAAAATGATAAATGATACTTTATTAAGCACTTATAATGTGCTGGACACTGTCCTTATCCCATTACATGTATTGTCTTATCTAAAACACAGCTCTATTAGGTAAGTACTCTTTCAAATACTCTTAACTCCCATTTTAATAATGAGACAATTGTGGATTATGGAGGTTAAGTGTATTGCCCAAGGATACACAATCATTAGGGGCTAAGAGTTCAAAGTGAAGTTTTGTCTGACACTAAAGTCCATCCCTTTTCTAGTCCACACTTTTAAATGGTAGCATAACTTGAAAACTTTCCTGTAAGATATTTGCTTGAAAACAAATGACTTGTGATAATCTGAATCATTAAGTATTGCTTCAGTTGATAATATGTAATAAGAGATGTATGCTGAAAAACATACATACTTTAATAGCTTTCTTCACCTTTAAAAACACTTCACATACACAACCTAATGAGAGAGGAGCTGACCAGAAAATCCTCAGCATGCACATCAAAATGTACCCACTTGGGGGCACCCACAATGCAGCTTTTCTGCCTGTTTTCCTGCCCAGAAGCTTCAAGCCCTGCAGAGCTGGATGAATTTAGTCTGCTCTCCAGGACTCAGCCAGCCAGATCTGATGTCTCCAAGTTTGGAGAATATCTTACTTACCATGTTGCCCGCACAATAAACTATTATGTGCTATTTAAAACATTAATAATTAGTGCACTTGCTATAGCCCAAATGTGCTAGATATGTTAATAAGATTTAATAACCAAGAACTAAGCATAATTTATTGATTAAAAATGATATATTTGTCCAAAGAAGTTTTTGGATTATTGCCATGCCAAAATTAGGAACATAATAATTAACTAGCGGGGTAAAAATGTGCCATAAAATCAAGCTAAGTATTTTATTTTATTTATTTATTTATTTTAAAGATTTTATTTATTTATTTGACAGATAGAGACATAGCGAGAGAGGGAACACAAGCAGGGGGAGTGGGAGAAGGAGAAGCAGGCTTCCCGCTGAGCAGGGAGACCGATGTGGAGCTCCATCCCAGGACCCTGTGATCATGACCTGAGCTGAAGGCAGACGCTTAATGACTGAGCCACCCAGGCGCCCTTAAACTTAGGTTTTTAATTTGATTTGATGTCCTCCTTTTTTTTTTTTTTAAGATTTATTTATTTATTTGAGAGAGCGAGAATGAGAGAGAGTACATGAGAGGGGGGAGGGTCAGAGGGAGAAGCAGGCTCCTCGCTGAGCGGGGAGCCCGATGCGGGCCTCGATCCTGGGACTCCAGGATCATGACCTGAGCTGAAGGCACTTGCTTAACCAACTGAGCCACCCAGGCGCCCTGATGTCCTCCTTTTTTAATATAGACATTTAAACATATAAATACTTCCATATTTATTTGTAACATGTATATTTATATATGAATATAAGCACTGTCTTAACTGATCACATACATTTTCTTTTTTTTTAAGATTTTATTTATTTATTTGACAGAGAGAGACACAGCAAGAGAGGGGACACAAGCAGGGGAGTGGGAGAGGGAGAAGCAGGCTTCCTGCTGAAGGGCTCCCAGGACCCTGGAATCATGACCTGAGCCGAAGGCAGACGCTTAACGACTGAGCCACCCAGGTGCCCTCAAGCTAAATATTTTAAATTTATCTTGCATGGGTACTCACCTAGGGCATGCTCTCTGATATGGGTACGACTGGTGATCTCTAGAGCAAGGGAGGCTTCTGCAGGTATTGCTGCTAATGTAAGCTCTAGGTCAGTCATGTGGCCTTTAGCTGTGTCACGTAGAGAGATGCCCTGAAATATACGCCAGAGATGTCACTGACCCAGATGCAGTCTGGCTACCTGGAAGTGGTTATTATTCTAGAACATAAAGAAAGAAGGTATAGAAAATGAGGTTGTACTGGACATGGCTGTCACAGAGCCTTTTATGCCTACCACCTCTGCCAAAGAGGCAGTTGAAGGTGGCTGTGTTTTGTACCATATGAGTCTGTTTCTCATATGTACTAGGAGAGAGCCACAATATAAACTGGGGACAGCTTGTGGGGTGGCCTGGCTCAAAAAGCTCTATTTGATGAGGGACAACCAGACTAATCACAGGCTTACCCATGGGAACCTGATTTGGGAACCAAAATATGAGCTGGGTATCAAAAGGAACTGATAAGAAAGGATGTATAGAGGGGGTATAATGTAGAATAGAGGCCAAGATCAAATCTGGGTTAAAAGGAAGCCACACTTTGAAGAAAGTGAGACAATAATTAAGCAGAAGCTATGAGAAGGAGAAAAGACAGAGAAGGAGGATCCAGTTTTTAGTGCAAGGAGTAGCAAGACGTGAGGAGAAGCAGGGAAGGGGGAGGCTGAGGCATGTTTGTGATGGAGTTCTTGAGAGGAGTCCTAGCTCTTGCCCCTGAGGGCCCTTGGGTTTCTGAACCTGTCAGGTCTCTGTTCATTGATTGCTATGTGGTCCTGGATCCATCCTGACTCTTCTAATAAACAGCCATTACTTGTGGAAACTTGAGGGAATATTTGCCCCCTGCAACCAAACTAACTAGGATGGGAGTAATATGAGAGAATAATAGTACTGCTTTGAGTCTTAAAAAATTGTGGTAAAATGTACATAACATAAAAGTTACTGCTTTAACCATTTTTGAGTATAGAGTAAGGGGCATTAAGACCATTTGCACTGTTGTGCAACTAACACCACTATCCATCCCCAGAACTTTATCATCTTCCCAAATTCTATACCCATTTTTTTTTAAATGAGAGCATGTGGGGATCAGGGACATGGTCCAGACCCTGCAAAAAATAGATTGACCAAGACTGGGTGGATTGATAGAGTCCAAGCCAAACAAATGCATTCAAGGCAGATCTGGACCACTGAATAAACCAGAACTGGTGTCCGAAGCCCATTCCTACAACTGAATTTCTATGACAGAGATTTATGTAGAGGCTGCTGTTTGTCCCTTTTAGGCAAGACTGACAAGAGGAGAGAGAGGCGGCTCCCAAATATAGCCATGTTAGGTTCTCTTTAGCACACCAGTGGGATGGAACTGAGCCAGAAGGCTGAACATATTAACTGTCCAACTCTGGGCTTGAGCATGCAAGAACAGAGAATGTGACAACCAGTGTCTTGCTGCAGAGTCTGGAAAAGTTCCATGGCTTTATTGACCAATCCCCTCTTTCAGACCATTCCAAGTAAGGCTAAGTGGGCATCGTCCTGAGAAAATGCAACTTCCCTATATCAGAGACCATCAACCGAACTCTGAATGTGGGACTAGTATGTTTGGTCAGGGAACTCATGCTGAAAGCTGACCTGTAAGAGAGCGTTGTGGCACTTACCACTGGGATTCCATGTTATTCTGCATACTTTGTGTATCCCTGTTACATGCCATTCAGATCCTCTTTTAATGGAACTTATTAGCCCAGCTATTAGGAATGTTGTCAGCAGACACCTTCAGTTGTCAGCCTCTTCAGCAATTACCTAACAAGAAGAACGGCCTTGCCCAAGGTTATACCCTTTCCAGGGTAGCCCATGTCCAGTGATTGATTAATGGGGAATATAAACACACTGACATCTTGAGACAACTTTGAAAGGCCATTCTAGGGGCGCCTGGGTGGCTCAGTCATTAAGCGGCTGCCTTCGGCTCAGGTCATGATCCCAGGGTCCTGGGATCGAGCCCCGCATCGGGCTCCCTGCTCTGCGGGGAGCCTGCTTCTCCCTCTCCCACTCCCCCTGCTTGTGTTCCCTCTCTCGCTGTGTCTCTGTCAAATAAATTAAAAAAAAAAAAAAAAAAGACCATTCTAGCTCCAGCACTTCCATAGAGTCAGTTGAGGCAGCTGATTTCTGCCCAATTTTGCTTCTGTCTCTGGTGGTCTGAATGTTTGTGTCTCCCCCAAATTCATATGTTGAAATCCTAACCCCCAAAGACGATGGTATTGGTAGCGGGTATTCGGGAGGTGAGGAGGTCATGAGGGTAAAGGCATCATGAATGGGAATAGTGGCCTTATAAAAGATATCCCACAGAACTCTCTCACCCCTTCCACCATGTGAGGACATAGCAACAAGGTGCCGGCTATGAACCAGGAAGAGGTTCCTCACCAGAACAGGTGACCATGCTGGTGCCTTGATTTTGGACTTCGAGACTTCAGGACTGTGAGAAATAAATTTCTTTTGTTTGTAAGCTACCCAGTTGGTGGTGTTTTGTTATAACAGCCCAAATAGATAGTCCCCTTCCCTCCATAGATTTTCATCTGAAGGGTATTCCTTTATAAACAACCTTGCCATAGGCCTCAGTTTTACTTTGTTGCTCATTCTTAGTTCTTGTTCTTATGTCTCTCTTCTGGTGACTTGCCTTATGCCCCAGTCATCACACTGGTTCTGCTCTGACTTTGTTCTCAATGTGGGTGCTACTGCCATTTTGTTTGCATTCATTTGAGGAAATGTAGCAACACTGGCTAAATGCTAGTAGCTTTCTTGAGCTGTGTACAGCCAGAAATGTTTCCAAACATTTCCAAACACCTCCTAGGTTGTTGAGACACCCCAATTAAAAACCACCAAGTCAGAATATTGCTCCAGGACCCAGAGACTTTGTGCTGAACCCAGCCTGGAACCTTGTTCTCTGAGGGCAAAGCATGCCTCACCATGTCCCTGGACTTTGTTGTGCCCTGTTGTGTTCATCTACTAGAATGGTTGAATGGCCACTCCACTAGGTCCACCTGTTGGAGCCAGGCGAGACCAAGGCAAGGAAGATGAGGCTGAGGGCTAGTAATAATAGGTCCACACAACATTATCATTACGCATAACCACTCTTTTTTTTTTTTTAAAGATTTTATTTATTTATTCATGAGAGACAGAGAGAGAGAGAGAGAGAGAGAGAGGCAGAGGGAGAAGCAGGCTCCTCGCTGAGCAAGGAGCCCGATGTGGGACTCGATCCCAGGACTCTGGGATCATGACCTGAGCCGAAGGCAGACGCTTAACCATCTGAGCCACCCAGGCGTCCCAAGCATAACCACTCTTAATAAGAATAGTGACCGCTTAATCACAGCTTACACTGGGCTTTCATACATTAGCCCATTTAATTTTCACAACCACCCTATGAGATAGGAACTATCATTTCTCCACTTGATGGGTAGGGAAACTGAAGTACAACACAATTGAGTTACTGGCCCAGGTCCCACAGCTGGCAGGGGCCAGAACTGAGATGCTGCCACAGGAAGCTGAGTGCACTCAACCTATCACCTCCTTTTCTTTTCAGTGTTCAGTTGGACCTCAACAAAGTCAATAGTAGTGTAAAGGGCCATCATTGTCATCTTACAATAGATGAGTTGCTGAAAAATTGAAGGGAAACCAAATATTTGTCTCATTTTCCACAAATTACATTAAGATTTCATCCATTACCCTGAATTGTCACCAATTCAGAGCTTCCCAACAGTGAATCTGATGTGTGTGAGATCCTGATCTCTCGCCCTCAGAGTGGCCAGGTGGTCAGCAGCCGCTCCCGTTTGCCCTGCTGGGATGTGCAAATATGATCATGTCTATGTGTGCCTTCATGTGAAACAGGGAGTGAAAGCACAGACAATTGGTGGATATTTCAAGTTTTTCTACTCTTCCCTTCCTAGTCAAATACTTATACTATTACAACTATGCTAACTATGCTGGGTAAGTTTGAAGCTTAAAGGGGCTTTTTTTTTTTTCTAAATCTCAGTTTAGACTGAAGCTTACATTTTTGGGTATCAGATATCCTCCCACCTGGGAAGAAGGCCAGGTTTCAGTATTTGAGAGACAGAGAGTGTTAGTTACCAGTAGAAGAGACTTTTGAGATACTACATTAGAAGATGTCAAAGTCAATGAGATTGAAAGAGCACACTGAAATCTGAAATCTGGAGCAAACAAATATGGTGCTGTGAGGGAGGGTCATCTTGAAAGTAACTCACAGAGCACATAGGGCTTTGCCTAAAGCCACAGATTACATAAACTTCATCTTATCTAGGGGCTTAAAATAAAGTGGTAGACCAATCAAAGTATTATTTAAGTAAAGATCTATATAAATATTCTTTCAATAAAGACTTACCTGCGTTTGGTAAGGTCTGAAGTACTTGTCCTCAAAGCTTGTGTGAGGTATTCTGAGTAGTTAGAACAGCTCTTCTCAAACCTTACTGCACATTAGAATCCCCTGGGGAGATTTAAAAACTCTTGAGGCCCAGGCTGCACCCTATCCCAATTAAATAAGAATCTCTGGGCCTAAGACATAGGCATCAGTATTTTAAAAAATATCTCAAGTAGGGGGACGCCTGGGTGGCTCAGTCGGTTAAGCGGCTGCCTTCAGCCCAGGTCATGATCCCAGGGTTCTGGGATCGAATCCCACATCAGGCTCCTTGCTCAGCAGGGAACCTGCTTCTCCCTCTCTCTCCCTCTGCTGTGCTCTGTCAAATAAATAAAATCTTAAAAAAAAAAAAAATCTCAAGTAGGGGCACCTGGGTGACTCAGTTGTTAAGCGTCTGCCTTTGGCTCAGGTCATGATCCCAGGGTCCCAGGATCGAGCCCCGCATTGGGTTCCCTGCTCAGTGGGAAGCCTGCTCATCCCTCTCCCACTCCCCCTGCTTATGTTCCCTCTCTTGATGTGTCTCTCTCTGTCAAATAAATAAAATCTTAAAAAAAAATCTCAAATAATGCAAACACTTGAGAACATGGTTTAGAGCAGTAGTTCTCAAACTTGAGTTGTGCATTAGAATCCCCTGGAGGACTTGTTAGACCCCAGATTGCTGGGCTCTACCCTCAGAGTTTCTGATTCAACAAGTCAGGGGTGGGGCCTGAGAACTTGAATTTCCAGGAGTCAGCCAACTGGTGCCAATGCTGCTGGTCCAGGGAACCCCACTTTGAGAACTACTAATTTGGAAAATTAATTTACATATTCATTAATGCCATTTGAAGACCTGTAAGTCGTAAATTTTTCGCTGGGCAGCTTAAGTAGATGCAACATCCTTGGAAAGGAATCTAACCACAGTTGTGAGCTCACTGCACACACTGGTTCTTTGGCAGGGTTACATTCATGCCCATCTGTTAGGCTGGCAGCAAGCCCATGAAGAATGCGCTATGCCAATTTCTGCAGGGCATAGGTGCTCACCAAACACGGTTGTAGAGGGGCAGCTTTCATCACACAGCAAGTGCCATTTCTTGGGCCAGGCAATCCTGCTGTTTGCAAACAGCTTCAGCCTGAGGCCACATGCTTCCTTACATCTGTAGATGCTTGAGGAAATGATTAAAAAATAATCAACAATTCTCCCTCAATCTGCCTTAGCGCTGTGATTTGGCATGCAGCGAGGCACTCTCTCTTTGGTGAGCTGGAAGCCATTCCTAAGGACTCTACACATGCAGTGCTTTACAACTGGAAAACGTGGATCGGCTGCATTTGTTTGTTTGTAGATGTCGTGATCTTTTTTATATTTATTTAAATTTATCTTTATTTAAATGTTTAAATTTATTTCTTTTTAGTTTTTTTTTCTTTTTTTTTTTTTTTTAGGTTTTCACTCTATTTCTGAGCTTGGTCCCCCCCCCCAGCCCTTTTATCACCAGTTTTCTGAAGTATCTGATTTGATTTTTAAAATATAGAAGAGTCCTATTATAAAGTTAGATTGGTACTGGGGAAGTTTCTGCACAGAGTTCCAATTACATTATAAATCAATTTCATTGATTATAAATCTAAGTGTATATATTATTTTATTTGTCCCATCATAAAACCTGGGCTATGAGATCTTTGAGCACTTTTAGATTAAAACATTGGTTTTTAGGTTAGAAATTGCTTGAACTTTTTTTTTTAAATTTAAAGATTTTATTTACTTATTTGAGAGAGTGAGAGAGCGAGAGAGCATGAGCAGAGGGGCAGAAGGAGAAGTAGGCTCTCCACTGAGCAGGGAGCCCGATTTGGGGCTCGATCCCGGGACTCCAGGATCATGACTTGAGCCCAAGACAGATGCTTAACTAACTGAGCCACCCAGGCACCCCTTGTTTGAGCTTTTTAAAATAAATAAATAAAAAGTAAAATACTAAGGAAAGAAATCCATTGACTCATGAGAAAGAAACTCATTGATTTACAAGACCTGCAAAAATATTATTTTCTTTTAAGAAAGCATACTGATTATGCTGGGACTGGACATGGGAACCTATGGCTCGGAGAATGAATGGGCAAGGAAAAATGAGAAGACACAGCCCTCTCTCTTTACTATGTTTGGATTTTATATTGGGTTGTCAGGAATCTGAAGCACTATGTACCCCAAATTCCTGGGGAAAGAACCTCTGGCTGTAAGATCTAAAACAACAGAGCTAAATAATGAATTGTGACTATGGAAAACCCTTTTTATCAGTTATCCCCACTTGGTTGGATGAGGAAAATCACAGGTAAAAGTGAATTCAGAAATGAGGATCAGCTAACATTCCTCATTAGCTACTAAAGCCCTTGAAAATGTCTAGAAGTTTTTCTCACAATTTCCAGAGAAATTCCAAATCGACCATTTCTCCAACATCTGTATACAAGTACTTTCTCTTGAAGGCAAGTTTTGTAATTAAATTAAAGGAAAAAAAACTCTTTATAATTAAGTGTTATTTACTTTATTAGTAATAATTATTTTTCAAGAAATGTTTTTATTCCTTTTTATCTTCAAGGTTGGATTTGTGACCATATTCAAATAGGATTTGGGGAATGAGCCTATGGTCTCGTATAGCATGTACAACATGCTTTGAGAAAATATGATCCAAGAGTCGAGCACACAGCTCAGAAATGGATGAAGAGCTTGGGAAGACAATCTATTCAAAACTTGTGAATCATCTACACATGAGTTTTATGAGTAGGAAACCAGCACACTAGATATGCTTTTCATACACTTCTCAGGTTAGTACGCAGTTCATAGACTAAATTACTATTCCACGACCACCTTAAAGATTATTTATTTATTTATTCATTCGAGACACAGAGATACAGAGAGAGAGAGAGAACATGAGCAGGGGGAGAAGCAGAGGGAGGGGGAGAAGCAGGCCCCCCGCTGAGCAGGGAGCCTGATGCGGGGCTCGATCCCAGGACTGTGGGATCATGACCTGAGCTGAAGGCAGACGCTTAACCATCTGAGCCACCCAGGCGCCCCCACAACAACCTTAAAGAAACGTTTCCTTGGAACAATTTCTAATTATCTGAATAAATCTACGTTGTATACAGAAAGTCTATAGTTAAGAGTTTGTTTCTTGGATTGCCTCTCTCTCTCTTTTTTCCCTTTGCTCATTTGCTTTGTTTCTTAAATTCCACATATGAGTGAAATCATATGGCATGATATATGGTTTTCCATATGTCTTTCTCTGACTGACTTATTTCACTTAGCATGACACTGTCTAGCTCCATCCATGTCATTGCAAATGGCAAGATTTCATTCTTTTTTATGGCTGAGTAATACTCTATTGTATGTAAATACCTCATGATACTCTATATAGAAAACCCAAAAAACTCCATCAAAAAACTGCTAGAACTGATAAATGAATTCAGTGAAGTCCCAGATATAAAATCAATGTACAGAAATCTGTTGCATTTCTATACACTAATAATGGAGCAGCAGAAGGAGAAATTAAGGAATCAGTCCCATTTATAATTGCACCAAAACCAATAAGGTACCTAGGAATAAACCTAACCAAAGGGGTGAAAAACCTATACTCTGAAAACTGTAAAACACTGATGAGGAGCACCTGGGTGGCTCAGTCGGTTAAGTGTCTGACTCTCAATCTCAGTTCAGGTCTTGATCTCAGGGTCGTGAGTTCAAGCCCCACCTTGGTCCCAATGCTGGGCATGGAGCCTACTTAAATAAACAAACAAACAACAACAACAACAAAAACTGATGAAATAAATTGAAGATGATGCCAAGAAATGGAAAGACATTCCAAGCTCATGGATTGGAAGAACAGATATGGTTAAAATGTCTATACTACCCAAAGCAATCTACACATTTAATGCAATCCCTATAAAAATGCCAATAGCATTTTTCACAGAGCTAGAACAAACAATCCTAAAATTTGTGTGGAACCACAAAAGACCCTGAATAGCCAAAACAATCTTAAAAAAGAAAAGCAAAGCTGGAGGCATCACAATTCCAGACTTTATGTTATATTACAAAGCTGTAGTGTTCAAGACATTATGGTACTGGCACAAAACTAAACACATAAATCAGTAGAACAGAATAGAAACCCCAGAAATGAGCCCACAACTAATGGTCAACTAATCTTCAAAAAAGCAGCAAAGAATATCCAGTGGGAAAAAGGACAGTCTCTTCAACAAATGGTGCTGGGAAAACTGGACAGCAACATGCAAAAGAATGAAACTGGACCACTTTCTTACACCAAACACAAAAATAAATTCAAAATGGATTAAAGACCTAAATGTGAGACAGGAAACCATAGAAACCATAGAGGAGAACACAGGCAGTAATTTTTTAGGCATCAGTTGTAGCAACATCTTTTAGATATGTCTCCTGAGGCAAGGAAAACAAAGGCAAAAATAAACTATTGGGATTTCATCAAAATTAAAAGCTTCTGCACAGTGAAGGAAATAATCAACAAAACCAAAAGGCAACCTACTGAATGGGAGATGTTTGCAAATGACATATCTGATAAAGGGTTAGTATCCAAAATATATAAAGAACTTATACAACTTGACGCCCAAGAGACAAAGAATCCAAATAAAAAAATGGTCAGAAGAATAGACATTTTTCCAAAGAAGACATACAGATGGCCAACAGACACATGAAAAGATGCTCAGCATCACTGATCATCAGGGAAATGCCAATCAAAACCACAATCAAAACCACACCTGTCAGAATGTCTAAAATCAACAACATAAGAAATAACAGATGTTGGTGAAGATGTGGAGAAAAAGGAACCCTCATACACTGTTGGTGAGAATGTAAACTGGTGCACCCAATCTGGAAAACAGTATAGAGTTTCCTCAGAATAGATCACTGGGTCTTTTAGAGTGCTCTTAAATTTTGTACTCCAGGTGAGTGCCTCACTTATTTCACTCTAGTCCTGCTGGCTCTGGCTGGATAAAAACTGGGGCAGCTCTGGGTTTTAGGTAGAAGGACAGTTTCTTTGGGACATGGTATAAGTGCAGTTCAGCCCTCACTGCTTTGAATTTCACTGCTTAAGATGCAAATTCCAGGAGGCAAGACCCTGATTGGCCCAGTTGGGATCTGATTCCTCCTCCTCTTGATCTCATTGGCAGATGAGGGTGGGGTCACCTTGTTTGACGGTTTCACCCCAGGCATGCAAGGTTGGCTTATATATAAAAATCAATGAATATAATATACTATATTAATAGAATAAAGGGCAAAACCCAGAAGACTATCTCAATAGTCATAAAAAAGCATTTGACAAAACTTGACAATCTTTCACGACAAAAACACTCAACAAACTAAAAATAGAAGAAAACTTCTGTTTTCTTCAAGCTGTTAAAGGGAATCTATGAAAAATCCACAATTAATGTCATACTTGGTGAAAGACTGAATGCTGTCCCCCTAAGAGCAGAAACAAGACAAAAATGTCTACTCTCTCCACTTCTACTTAACATTGTACTAGAAGCTCTAGCTAAGACAATTAGGCAAGATTAAGAAATAAAAGACATCCAGTCTGGAAAGGAAGAGGTAAAAATATCTTAATTTGCAGGCAGTATGATTTTGTATATAGAAAATCCCATGGGATTCACTAACTAACTAATGACTACTCCTATGGGATTCACTAAATAACAAATGAATTCAGCAAGTTGCAAGACATGAGATTAATATACAAATCAATTTTATTTCATATACTAGCAATGAACAATCTGAAAATGAAATTAAGAAAACATTTTCATTTTTAATGGCATCAAAAATTAAAATACTTAAAATAAGTTTAAAAAAATAAATGTCAAATTTGCACATTGAAAACCACAAAATATTGTTGAAAGAAATGAAAGAATATTGCAATAGATAGGAAGACATCCATGCATGAGGATCGGAAGACTTAGCATCGTTAAGAAGACAATACTCCCCAAATTAATCTCCAGATTCAACACAATCCCAATAAAAATTCCAGCCAACTTTTTGCAGTAACTGACAATCTGATCTCAAGAGATATATGAAAATGAAAGAGACTCAGAATAACCAAAGTAGTTCTTAAAAATAGGAATAAAGTTGGACAATTCACACTTTGTGATTTCAAAGCTACAGCAATCAAGCCAGTGTATTGCCAACATAAGGATAGACTATAGATCAACGGAATAGAATTGAGAATCCAGAAACAAATTTGTACATTTATGATCATTTCATGTTTTGGCAAGGGTGCCCACACAATTCTGTGTGGAAGAATATTATTTTCAACAAATGGTGCTGGGACAACTGGATATTCACATGGAAAAGAATGAATTTGGATGCATATCTCATGCCATACACACAATTTAACTCTAATTAAATAAAAAAACCTAAATGTAAGCAATAAAATTATAAAACTCTTAGAATAAAACATAGTCATAGATATTCATGACTTTGAATTAGTCAACAGTTTAACTATTACACCAAGGCCCAAGGAACAGAAGAAAAAATAGACAAGTTGGACTTCATCAAAGTTAAAAACTTTTGTGTTTCAAAGGGCACTATCAAAAAGTGAAAAGATGGCCCACAGAATGGAAGAACATATTTGCAATCATGTATCTGATAAGCGTCCAGAATATATATAAAGAACTTTTACAACTCAAGAATAAAAATACAAATAGTTCAATTAAGAATTGGCAAAGGATTTGAATAGACATTTCTCCAAAGGAGATATACAAATGGCCAATAAGCACATGAAAAGATGCAAAACATCATTAGCCATTAGGGCAATGTGAATCTACACCACAGTGAGATACCACTTGTTGTGGGTTGAATTGTGTCCCCCAAAAAGATGTGTTGAAGTCCTAACTCTGGTACCTGGGAATATGACTTTATTTGGAAATAGAGTCTTTGCAGACGTAGTCAAGTCAGAATGAGGTCACAATGGATTAGGGTAGGTCCCAATAATATTAGAGAAGAGACACAGAGATACAGTGGAGAATTTCATGTGACGACAGTCAGAGACTGAAGTGATGCATCTATAAGCCAAGTAATGCTAAGGATGGCTGGCAACACAAGAAACCAAGAGAAAGGTTATGGAATAGCTTTCCCTTAAAGCTTTTAGAGAAAGCATGACCTTGCTGACATTTTGATTTCCGACTTCTAGCCCCCCAAACTGGGAAAGACTAAATGTATGTTATTTTAGATCACTCAGTTTATGGTAATTTGTTGCAGCAGCCCTAGAAAGCTAATATACTCCTTCACTCCCACTAGGATGGCTACAATAAAAAAGATAGGCAATACAAGTGTTGTGGAGTTGTGAAGAAATTGGAACCCTCATATATTGCTAGCGGAAATGTAAAATGGAGCAACCACTGTAGAAAACAGCTTACAGTTCTTCAAAAAGTAACGATATAGAGTTACCAATTAACCCAGCGATTCCACTTTCTAAGTATATATCCAAGAGAAATGAAAACGTATGTCCACATAAAAACTAGTACATGAATGTTTATAGCAGCATCCTTAATAATAGTCAAAAACTGGGAATAATCCAAATGTCCACCAACAGTTGATTGGATTAACAAAATGTGATGTATCCATATACCGGAATGTTATTTGGCAATGAAAAGGAATGAAGTACTGAGCCATGCTACAAAATGGATGAACCCTGAAAACATTAGGCCAAATGAAAGAATCACAAAAGACCATATACCATATGATTCCTGTAATATGAAATGTCCAGACTAGGCAAATCCGTGGAGGCAGAAAGTAGATTAATGGTTGCTTAGGGCTGGGGGTGGGGAATGGGGAGTGACTGCTAAGGGGTATGGTGTTTCATTGGAGGCTGATGAAATGTTCTAAAATTAGATACAACTTTGTGACTATACTAAAACCCACTCAAGTGTACCCTTTAAATGGGCGAATTTTATGATATGTGAATTATATCCTAATAAAGCTACTAAAAAATAATCTGTTCTATGGGTGCTTTTCATTTTAGCTGTGCTGAGCTCACTTTGCTGAGTCTGAGATCTCATGTGTGCTGTGCCTGGAATGTTCTTTCCAATTTTATCTACTGGCAAATCCCTATTTATTTTTCAAAGCCCAGCTTGTGCATCACCTCTTCTGTGAAGTGTCTGTCCCCCCAGGAAAGTAAGCACTTCTCTGTATGGCCTCTTCTTGTTTTTAATTGATATATGATTGACATTTAACATTATATTAGCTTCAGGTGTAGAACATAATGATTCAGTATTTGTATATGTTGTGAAATGATCACCACAAAGTCTAGTTAAAAACCACCTATGGTTACATTTTTTTTCTCATGATGAGTTTTAAGATCTACTCTCTTAATATCCTGCTAAGTGAAATAAGTCAGTCAGGAAAAGACAAATACCATAGGATTTCACTCATATGCAGAATTTAAGAAATGAAACAATGAGCAAAGGGAAAGAGAGAGAGGGAGAGAGAGGCAATCCAAGAAACAGACTTTTTTTTTTTAAAAAAGATTTTATTTATTTGACAGAGAGAGAGAAGAGAGAAGAGCAGGGGGAGTAGGAGAGGGAGAAACAGGCTCCCCGCAGAGAGCCCGATGCGGGACTCGATCCCAGGACTCTGAGATCACGACCTGAGCCGAAGGCAGATGCCCAGCCGACTGAGCCACCCAGTCGCCCCAAGAAACAGACTCTTAACTATAGAGAACAAACTGCTGGTTACCAGAGGGGAGGTGGGTGTGGGTTGGGTGAAATAGGTGCATTAAGGAGGGCACTTGTGATGAGCACCAGGTGTTGTATGGAAGTGATGAATTACTATATTGTACACTGTAACTAATATTACACTGTATATTAACTAATTGGAATTTAAGTAAAAACAAAGAATAAAAAAGATCTACTCTCTTAGTAACTTGTTAAAAAAGATGTATTTTAGAGAGGGAGAGAGAGCACATGTGTGCACGCACAAGTAGGGAGAGGGGCAGAGGGAGAGGGAGAGAGAGAATCTCAAGCAGACTCCCTGCTGAGCATGGAGCCAGACATGAGGCTCAACTTGGGGCTCAATCGCATGGCCCTGAGATCATGACCTGAGCCAAAATCAAGAGTTGGACACTCAACCAACTGAGCCACCCAGGCTCCCCTCTTTGTAACTTCCAAATATACAATACAGTATTATTAATTATAGTAACCATGCTATATATTACACCCCCAGGAGTTATTTATTTTATAACTGGAGGTTTGTACCTTTTGACTACCTTCACCCATTTTGCCCACCTCCCTACTCTCTGCATCTGGCAGCCACCAATCTGTTCTCTGTATGTATGCATTAGTTTGTTTTAGATTCCACATGTAAGTGAGATCATACAGTAGTTGTCTGACTTATATCGCTTAGCATAATGCCCTCATGAGGGGCGCCTGGGTGGCTCAGTCATTAGGCATCTGCCTTCGGCTCAGGTCATGGTCCCAGGGTCCTGGGATTGAGCCCCGCATTGGGCTCCCTGCTCTGCGGGAAGCCTTCTTCTCCCTCTCCCACTTGCCCTGCTTGTGTTCCCTCTCTTGCTGTCTCTCTCTGTCAAATAAATAGATAAAATCTTCAAAAAAAAAAAAAAAATAATGCCCTCACGATGTTGCCTCTTGATTTGGTCCTTGTGCATTTCTCACTGTATTGCCACTTGGTTTTCTTTTTGCTTCTATTTCTCCTCTAGATTGTGTTTCTGTCTGAGGATGAGAAACACTGGCATCTTACCACAATGTATCTATCCTCAGTGCTTATCACTGTGCCTGGCACATAGCAGGCACTCAGTGCTTGCTAAATCCAATTGATTAATTTGAAAGCATATGGAACAAAGCTCAGGAGTAAACAGTAAAGAAAGGATTCCATAGGTTGTGGTCATGAACAACATCTCCTAATTAGATTGCTAAGAATTTGTAATAACCTGGCATTTGAGGCACCTATGGTGATAAAGCTCTCAAATATATTCTATTACCCTAGCTATACTTCCAAAAGCCAGCTAGCTTTTAGCTTTCATTCCCTTTTTCCTCCTCCTCTCCCCAGTCCCTCCCCCCCTTTTTATTCATGAGTCAACATATTCATATTTTTTCCTATTAAAAAATTTTTAATTTTCCACTTTGAGATAATTTCAGCTTCCAAAAAAAGATTGCAAAAATCATGCAAAGAATTCTCATATGCCCTTCATCCAGCTTCCCAAATGTAACATCTTGGGAAACCACTGTACAATGGTGAAAACCAAGAAATTAATGTTTATACGATACTATTAACTAACCTACCACCCTTTTTTTTTTTTTTAAAGATTTACTTATTTTAGAGAGAGAGATAGAGCACACGTGGGAGCAGGGGTGGGGTGGAAGGGCAGAGGGAGAAGAAGAAGGAGAGAAGCAGGCTCCCTGCTGAGCATGGAGTCAGACACGCAGCTCGACATGGGGCTCGATCCCATGACCCTGAGGTCATGACCTGAGCTGAAATCAAGAGTGGGACGCTTAACCGACTGAGCCACCCAGGTGCCCCTAACCTACCAACCTTACTCAGATTTTGCCATTTGTCCCAATAAGGTTACTTTTCTGGTCTAGGATCCAGTATAGGATCAGAGTCATGCCTTCTTAATCTCCTCTACTCTGGGACAGTGTCTCAGTCTTTCATGACCATGACACTTTTTATGGAATATAGGGCAATGATTTTGAAGAATGTCCCTTAATTTAATAAATGCATTGCAGATACTTTCTGGTAGGCACTGTGCTAGTCTCTGGAATATTTTAGGTTTAGTCTTTGCCCCCAAGAAGCTGGTCTTTTAGAGAAGAGGAACAGAGATGCACAAATTAACAGGCAATTATAATACAGTGTAATAAATGAAATAATGGAGGTAACCACTGAGTATGGACAGGATGTTAGAAGGGGCAACTGACTGTATCTTGGCGGACCTGGAAACACTTCTTGCAAATGATGACATCTAAGCCAAGTGAGCAAGGCAGAAGTTGGGGGCCCGAGAGAGAGGAGTGTTCCAGACAAAATTTAATCCATCAAGTATAGCAGAATACTGCAGTCATTTTAAGGAATAACCTAAATACTCTTTGTAAAAATCTTTATAATCAGGACCACATTTGAACATGTTGAAGAAATCTGCTTTGACCTTTTCTGTCTTGTCAGAATTCATTTAAAAACCCTTGACACGCTGACATTCATCCTTGTACTTCGGTAATTTCAGAAGTTCCGATGATAAAATTAACTTTAAGAAGCACAATAAATGTGAAGCCAAAGAAAAAAGAAAGATTTTTTTATTGAGGTGAATTAATACAAGTAAATTCCGAAGTACATGAGCCTCTGAAGAGAATGATTAAGGGGGGTATAAAATGAAATTAATTTATCAGAGGGACTCTGGCCTTGGTCACTGCCAAGAAGCAATCACATAAATGTCATCATAAAGTTAGACAAAATCATGCAATTGTGTAACCTTTTTGTATCTTGTAATATCCAACAGGAATAGTACCCATTTGAGCACAAGTGTTATAATAGGTTCCATAAGAGATAGTTGGGCAGACTTATTTAAAGCTGGGCATCTGGGACGCCTGGTGGCTCAGTCGGTCATGATTCCAGGGTCCTGGGATTGAGTCCCACATTGGGCTCCTTGCTCAGCAGGGAGCCTGCCTCCCCCTCTGCCTGCCGCTCCTCCTGCTTGTTCTCTCTCTCTCTCGCTCTAACAAATTAAAAAAAAAAAAATCTTAAAAAAAAAAAAAAAAGCTGGACATCCGCAGGTTGACTTGCGAACCGGAGTCTATCATCGCTCAGGTTCAAGTGTTTTTGGTTAGGAAGCTTTGGATAAGATTCCTGGTTGTGAATTAGGAACAAATTATTTAAGGATGGGGCTATAGGCAAACTCTACACCTAGAGTATATCTCCTTTCCTTTGCATCTTCTTCCTCCTTCATCTTCTTTCTAGTTCTCAACTTTACTATTAATTAAGAGAAAGCAAATTAACGCCACATTGAGATATCTTTGCACAACCATTAAACTGGAAAACGTTAAAATGCTAGACAATGCTACATGTTGGAAACTACATGGAGAAATGGAAACTGTCCTTTGCTATGGTAGGGCTTAAAATTTTTATATCCATTTTGGAGACCAATTGGGTACTAGTAAGTCTGAAAATTTGCATAATCTTCCAGAGGTAAAAAATTGCAAGACACTTGCCTTCCTAGCCTTCTGTAAAGATGGGATGCAGGTGTTTGATCTAGTCTGCCAAACAGCTGCATCAGCTCCAAACTCTGAAAATGGTGTTAAAAAGTAGGGACCAAGTGGAACCTCTGTAATTAAGGTGGGAGCAGCGATGGTACCCATGTACAATTTTTGGAGGAAGCAGTGACTATAGATCAAGAAACAGCACCAGCATCCGGCTTGTGTCGTTTTGGAAATACAAGGGGGCAGTACCTGTGCCTTTAAGCAGAGTACCATTGTCCTCTTTAGGTCAATTCCATGGTATGATACTAGATAGTTTATTTTCAAGTTGGTTCTCAAGCCCTTCCTGAAATTCTGTAAGCTATTTAACATCCTTTAAAAAAATACTTTCCTTGTTTAAATATCCATAATGGTTTTCTGTTGCTTACAACTAAGAGACTTGGAAAGCACTTTGGCAAAATCTATTAAAACAGAGGATATGCATACCTTACAACTCAGCAATTCCTCTACTGCATATATCCTGGAGAACAGCATTGTCCATTAGAAATTTTTATGATGATGGTTATACCATCCAATATGCTAGCCACTAGCCACATGTGGCTACTGACCACTTGAAATGTGGCTAGTTGGCTGAGAAGTTAAAAATTTAATTTTATTTGATTAATTTTAATTGATTTAAATAATTAATTTTTTAAAAAGATTTTATTTATTTGACACAGAGAGAGAGAGCACAAGGAAGGGGAGCAGCAGAGGTAGAGGGAGAAGCAGGCTCCCCGCCGAGCAGGGAGCCCGACGCGGGGCTCGATCCCAGGACCCTGGGATCATGACCTGAGCTGAAGGCAGACGCTTAACAACTGAGCCACCCAGGCGCCCCATGATTTAAATAATTAATTTTTAACAAGATTTTATTTAGTTACTTGACAGAGAGAGAGAGCACAAGCAGGGGGAGCAGCAGAGGGAGAGGGGGAAGTGGGCTCTCCGCTGAGCTGGGAACCCGATGCGGGGCTCTATCCCAGGACCCTGGGATCATGAACTGAGCCAAAGGCAGATGCTTAACGAACAGAGCCACCCAGGTGCCCCTAATTAATTTAAATGTAAGTAATCACATGTGGCTAGTGGCTACTTTATTAAACAATACAACTCTAGGAAAAGAAGATTCCCATGTAGAACCCTCCTACACTGTTGGTGGGAATGCAAGCTGGTGAAGCCCCTCTGGAAAAACAGTAAGGAGGTTCCTCAAAAGTTGAAAATAGAGCTACCCTACAACCCAGCAATTGCACTACTGGGTATTTATCCCAAAGATACAAATGTAATGATCTGAAGGGGCACCTGCACCCCAATTCTTATAGCAGCAATGTCCACAATATCCAAACTATGGAAAGAGCCCAGATGTCCATCGACAGATGAATGGATAAAGATGTGGTATATATATACAATGGGATATTATGCAGCCATCAAAAAATGAAATCTTGCCATTTGCAATGATATGGAACTAGAGGGTATTATGCTGAGTGAAATAAGTCAATCAGAGAAAGACAATTATCATATGATCTCACTGATATGTGGAATTTAAGAAACAAAACAGAAGATCATAGGGGAAGACAGGAAAAAATGAAACAACGAAATCAGAGAGGGAGACAAACCATAAGAGACTCTTAATCAGAGGAAACAAACTGAGGGTTGCTGGAGGGGACTGGGGTGGAGGGATGGGGTAACTGGGTGATGGACATTGGGGAGGGTATGTGTTGTAATGAGCACTGAGTATTATGTAAGACTGATGATTCATAGACCTGTACACCTGAAACAAATAATACATTATATGTTAAATAATTGAATTTAAATAAAAAAAGAGAAGAAAGAATGGGGAAATTAAGGAGAATGAATTTAAAAAAAAGATGCCCATGTACACAAAGAAGCTCATTGCAGCAATATTTGTAATAATAAATCAGAAATAAGCCATATCCACACATGCAAATACCATAAAGCACTCAAAATAAAGGAATTGAGTTTTTATTACTAACATGCATAAATCTAAAGACCATAATTTGTATTATGATAGATACAGTGTGGTACCATGTTATGTAACACAGAATTAACCTTTACATTGTTTATTGATTTAAAATGTAGCCAAATTAAAAAAGAACAAGAAGGGAAGGCTTCCCACTAAATTCACAAGTGTGTTCCCTCTGGTAAGGGAGGGCAGAGAATTATGGTCTTCAACTTATAAATTCTAAGATTTGTTAATGTGGGGATGAGCATCATTACCTTGTTTTATTATTATTAGAATTTTTATCCATATCTTTAATATTAAATATTTAAATATTAAAATGTATATATCTGTACATACCTTTTATACATTGAGCTACAGACTAACTTGCCTCTTTAGGCCTCTTTCATTCCCAATGGTCATAAGGATTATCTGTCCTTTCAAATCCATTTTCCTCTTCTTCCGTAATAATGGAGATGAGGCTAGCATGAGCCTTCCCATTTCCCAGCCCCCTCTTTCTGCTAGGTGTGGCTGTGTGGTGAAATTCATGCCAACAGAAGGTAGATGGAAGCGATGAGAGCAACTTGTCTCTCACAAATTCCTGGCCCTGGAGTTCTAGGCTCTGCCCTCCTGGTGGCTGGAATGACAACCAAAGTGACCTTGGAAGCTACTGGGAGAGTCTCAGGTTATGTGGAACAGGGCTGCCTGCCTACCTGTGACTATTACCTGAGAGAGAATTAAACTGCCTTGTTTCTTAAGCCTTATTATTGTTGAGTCTCATTATGGCAGCTCCTTTAGATATGTAATCATCTCTCTCTTTTTTTCACTTACTGTGTTCAAATTATTTTTCTGATACCTGTATTGGTCATGTTGTTAAGGTTCTCTTTCCTAAAAGAAGGACTTAGAGTAAGTATAAAATAATAGTAATGTTCACTCCTATTTAGGAGATATAGAAGGTATGGTAAGTTTTTACAACAGCCAGAAATAGGTTCATGAGTGGAAGATAATACAGATAGCATTTTCATTCCAGTTATAATTTACTAAGAATTTCACCTTTGGAACCTGTGGGCCTGCCTCTAGTTCCAACCTTTCATTCACAACAAAGACACCATGGCCCAATGTTGTGTTTGACTTAGGTTACCTGAGAGTTAGGGGCAGAACCTCCTTATTTATCTTCCACTCCATTCCTCACCTCCTACCACTGCCTCCCTTGCTTGGAATGGAACATAAAGATAATTTTATTGATGTACAATGCTTGAATTCTACCCACAGTGATTTATTGAAACATCAGGACAAGATACACGCACACCTGGGAATTTATAAATCTGGGCCACTCTAAATGTTCACTTACACACATATCAGTGGAATAAACTTCTCAAAGCTAGTTAAAAGTTATGATACATAGTAATAAGTCCGAATATAAATTCTGGTGCACTGACTCAAAAGTAAAAATGATATTTTTCATGTCGGAAGATGAGAATTCACTTTCCGAAAAGCAAGTTCTCTCCAAATTTTCCATTAAAGTTCCCCAGTGACCAGGAATAGTCTACAACCCTTTGTGTGAGGGGACAGGGTGAGAGAAGGGTTCTGGGCATGAAATCTAAAGCTCTTTCCTCAAGAACAAAATTTCTCTGAAGGGTTGTATTTCACTTTCGAAATTCATGCTGATTTTTGCATGCTACTCTACAACATGGCTTTATTGGTATGAATATAAAAAGAATCTTTTAAATTATCAGTTAAATGTCTTAATTTCCTCTTCAAAATCTTTTTGGAAAGTTGATACCTAATTTGCCTTGTGTTGAATATACTTCCTCATGTCCACAAAGGTATAAGTCTTCCATTTTCTAGTCATAGCTGAAATATTTGGCATAAGAGTACTTGAAATTCTTTATCTCAGAGTATCATTTCCTTCCCCCCCACGCCCTTGAAATTCAGGTCAAAGTTGTCTAGAATTCAAATCTTCCTGCAGTAGCTGTTTAAATATTGCACTAACTAAAAATCAGCCAAGGAACTCACAAAAGAAAAGGATGTACAGTATGACACCATGTACCTAAAACGTGGGAGAGAGAGGAGAAAAAAATGGGTTCAAACTTAGGTGACCAGCAACTTAATATAGACTGCTGTGTGCAGGAGATGTTATATACAAACCAAATGGTAACCACAAATCAATAACCAGAAATAGATATGCAAAAATAAAGAAAAAGGAATCCAAATGTCTCACTAAAGAAAGCCAATTCCTTGTGAGAGAAGAGAGCAAGAGAAGAAAGGAACAGAGAAGAACTATAAAACAACCATATAACAAGTAACAAAATAGTAATCAGTACATACCTACCAATAATTACTTTGAATGTAAATGGATTAAACTCTCCAATCAAAAGTCAAAGGGTGATAGACTATATAAAAAAGCAAGACCCAGGGTGCCTGGGTGGCTCAGTTGGTTGAGCGACTGCCTTCCGCTCAGGTCATGGTCCTGGAGTCCTGGGATCGAGTCCGCATTGGGCTCCTGGCTTGGCAGGGAGCCTGCTTCTCCCTCTGACCCTCTCCCCTCTCATGCTGTTTCTCTCTCTCTCTCTCTCTCTCTCAAATAAATAAATAAATAAATAAATAAAATCTTAAAAAAAAAAAAAAGCAAGGGGCGCCTGGGTGGCTCAGTCGTTAAGTGTCTGCCTTCTGCCCAGGTCATGATCCCAGGGTCCTGGGATTGAGCCCTGCGTCAGGCTCCCTGCTCCGCGGGAAGCCTGCTTCTCCCTCTACCACTCCCGCTGCTTGTGTCTCCTCTTGCTGTCTCTCTCTCTGTCAAATAAATAAATAAAATCTTTAAAAAATAAAAAAATTAAAAAAAAGCAAGACCCATTTATATGTTGCCTACAGAGACTCATTTTGGACTTAAAGACACATGCAGATTGAGGGACGCCTGGGTGGCTCTGTCAGTTGTCTGACTTTGGTTCAGGTCATGGTCTCAGGGTCCTGGGGTCAAGCCCCATATCAGGCTCCATGTTCAGTGGGGAGTCTGTTTCTCCCTCTTCCTTTGCCCCTTCCCCCACTCGTGCTCTCTCTCACACTCTCTTGAATAAACAAATAAAATCTAAAAAAAAAAGACTCATACAGATTGAAAGTGAAGGGATGGAGAAGCATGTATCATGCAAATGGATGTGAAAGTGAAAAGAAAGCTGGAGCAGCAATACTTATATTAGACAAAGTAGACTTTATAACAAAGACTTTAACAAGAGACAAAGAAGGACACTATAAAATCATAAAGGAGACAATCCAACAAGAAGATATAATGATTGTAAATATTGGACACCCAACATGGGAGCACCCAAATACATAAAGCAGTTAATAACAAACATAAAGGAAGTAATCAGTAGTAATACAATAATAGTAGGGGACTTTAACACCCAATTACATCAATGAACAGATCATCCAAACAGAAAACCAACAAGGAAACAGTGGCTTTGAATGACACACGGGATCAGATGGATCTAACAGATATATTCAGAATATTCCATCCTAAAACAGCAGAATACATATTCTTTTCAAGTGCACATGGAACATGCTCTAGAATAGATCACATATTAGGCCACAAAATAAGTCTCAACAAATTAAAAAAGATCAAAGTTATACCATGTATCTTTTCTGACCACAATGTAGTGAAACCAGAAATCAACCAAAAGACAAAATCTGAAAAGAGCACAAATACATGGAGTTTAAGTAACATGCTACTAAACAATGAATGGGTCAACCAACAAATCAAAGAGGAAATAAAAAAATACATGGAAACAAATGAAAATGAAAACACAATGGCCCCAAATCTTTGGGATGTAGCAAGAGCTGTTCTAAGAGGGAAGTTTATAGCAATACAGGCTTACTCAAGCAGCAAGAAAAATCTCAGATAAAAAACTTAACCTACCTTGGACCCGAAGGAGCCAGAAAAAGAACAAACAAAACCCAAGATCAGTAAAAGGAAAGAAATAATAAGATCAGAGTAGAAATAAATGAAATAGAAACTAAAAAAACAACAGAATAGATAAAACCAAAAGCTGGTTCTTTGAAAAGAACCAAAAATGGTTCTTTGAAAAGATGAGCAAAATTAATAAAACTTTACCCAGACTCATAAAAGAGAGAGAGAGAGAGGAGTCCAATAAACAAAATCAGAAATGAAAGAGGAGAAATAATAACCAACACCACAGAAATACAAAGGATTGTAAGAGAATATTATGAAAAATTGTATGAGAACAAATTGGACAACCTAGAAGAAATGGATAAATTCCCAGAAACATATTACCTCCTAAAAATGAACCAGGAAGAAATAGAAAATTTGAACAAATTACCAGCAATAAGTTGAATCAGTAACCAAAAAACTCCCAAGAAACAAGAGTACAGGACCAGATGGCCTCACAGATGAATTGTACCAAATATTTAAAGAAGAGTTAATACCTATTCTTCTTGAACTATTATAAAAAATAGAAGAGGAAGAAAAGCTTCCAAATTCATTTTATGAGGCCAGTATTACCCTGGTTCCAAAACCAGATAAAGACACTATAAAAACAAACAAACAAACAAACAAAACAACTACAGACCAATATCTCTGAAGAACATATGTGAAAAAAATCCTCAATAAAATATTAGCAAACTGAATTCAACAGTACATTAAAAAAATCATAAATTACAATCAAGTGAGATTTATTCCAGAGATTCAAGGGTGGTTCAGTATTTGTAAATTAATCAACATGGTACATCACATCAACAAGAGAAAGGATAAAAACCATTAGGTCATTTCAATAGATGCAGAAGAAGCATTTAGCAAAGTACAACACCCATTCATGATAAAAACCCTCAACAAGGTAGGTTTAGAGGGAACACACCTCAACAGAATAAAGCCATATATGAAAAACCCACAGCTAATATCATACTCTATGGTGAAACACTCAGAGTTTTTCTCTTAAGATCAGGAATAAGATAGGGATATCTACTCTCACCACTTTTATTCAACATTATACTGGAAGTCCTAGCCACAACATTCAAACCAAGAAGAAAGAATGAAAGGCATTCATATTGGTAAGGAAGAAGTAAAACTTTTACTATTTGCAGATGACACGACAGTATATATAGAAAACCCTAAAGACTCCACCAAAAAACAACCAGAACTGATGAATGAATTCAGGGTTGCAGTATATAAAATCAATATACAGAAGTCCATTTGCATTTCTATACACTAGTCATGAATCAGCAGGAAGAAAAATTAAGAAAACAATCCCATTTACAGTTGCGCCAAAATAATAAAATACCTAGGAATAAACTTAACCAAAGCGATGAAAGACTTATACTCTGAAAACTATAAAACATTGATGAAAGCAATTGCAGATGACACAAACAAATGGAAAGATATTCCATGCTTATGGATTGGAAGAAAAATATTGTTAAAATGTCCATACTACCCAAAGCAATCTACAGATTCAATGCAGAATCTATCAAAATACCAACAGCATTTTTCACAGACTGGAACAAACTATCTTAAAATTTGTATGGAACCACAAAAGACCCTGAATAGACAAAGTAATCTTGAAGAACAAAACTGGAGGCATTACAATCCATATAGCAAGATATACTACAAAACTGTATTAATCAAAACAATATGGTACTGGCACAGAAACAGACACATAGATCACTGGAAAGACTAGAGAGCCCAGAAATAAACCCAGATTAAATCATCAATTAATCTTTGAGAAAGACAAGAATATACATGGGAAAAAGTATCTTCAAGAAATGGTGTTGGGAAAACTGGACAGCTACCTGCAAAGGAATGAAACTGAATGATTTTCTTACACCATAAACAAAAATAAACTCAAAATGGATTACAGACCTAAATGTGAGACCTGAAACTATAAAAGTCCTAGAAGTGAGCTCAGGCAGTAATTTCTTTGACATAAGTCATAGCAACATCTTTCTAGATATGTCTCCTGAGGCAAGGGAAATACAAGCAAAAATAAATTATTGCGACTACATCTGGGGTGCCTGGGTGGCTCAATCAGTTAAGCGTCTGCCTTCGGGTCCTGGGATCGAGCCCCATGTTGGCTTCCTGCTCAACGGGAGCTTGCTTCTCCCTCTCCTCCCTACCTGTGCTCTCTCTATCTCTGTCACTATCTGTCTCTCTCTCTCAAATAAATAAATAAAATCTAAAAAAAATTATTGGGACTACATCAAAATAAAAAGCTTCTGCACCGCAAAGGAAACAATCATACCGAATGGGAGAAGATATTTGCAAAGGACACATCTGATACAGGGTTAGTATCCAAAATATATAAAGAACTTATACAACGCATCACCAAAAGAACAAAAAATCCAATCAAAAATGGTCAGAAGACATGAACAGATATTTCTCCAAAGAAGACATACAGATGGCCAACGAAAACGTGAAAAGATGTTCAACATCATTCATCATTAGGGAAATGCAAATCAAAACCACAATGAGATCTCACCTCACACCTGTAAGAATAGCTAAAATCAAAAACACAAGAAACAAATGTTGGTGAAGATGTGGAGAAAAAGGAACCCTCATGCACTGTTGGTGGGAATGCAAACTGGTGCAGCCACTGTGGAAAACAGTATGGAGGTTCCTCAAAAATTAAGAATAGAATCACCATATGACCCTGTAATTTTACTACTGGGTATTTATCCAAAGAATAAGAAAGCACGGATTCAAAAAGATATGTGCACCCCTATGTTCATCACAGCATTATTTACAATAGTCATATATACAATGAAATATTACTCAGCCATAAAAAAGAATGAAATCTTGCCATTTGCAACAACACAGACCTAGAAAGTATAATGCTAAGTGAAAAAAGTCAGTCAAACAGACAAATACCATGATTTTACTCATATGTGGAATTTAAGAAACAAATGAACAAAGGAAAAAAGAGACAAACCAAAAAACAGACTCTTAACTATAGAGAACAAAGAGATGGTTGCCAGAGGGGAGGTGGGGGGTGATGGGTGAAACAGGTGAAGGGGATTAAGAGTACACTTATTGTGATGAGCACTGAATAATGTATAGAATTGTAGAATCACTCTTGTATACCTGAAACTAATATAACACCATATTGGAATTAAAAGAAAAAAGAAAAACACTGGGACTAACTATGCTCCTATGAGAGTCTAGGAACTTTTTTTTTTTCCTTTTGGCAGGGGGCAGGAGTGGGAGAAGAAGCTCACTTACAATTTGTAGAATACATTACACTTTTGGGTAGAATATGGGCAATAGAACATTAGGGCTAACAGGGATGCTAGAGATTATTTAATACATGGCATTGATTCATAGATGAAGAAATAAAAGCCCAGATAGATTATGGTCCTTGCTCCAAACTACAGAACTGGACAAATACTAACACTTATTTTTTTCCTTGGTTAATAGTTGGGATATGTTTTGCTCATACTCTAGATTGCTACCATCTATAGAATGCACAGTGGCTATTCACTGCTTCTCAGATCACCAAGAAGTTGTGGAACATTTTTCACTTTTTAACTCTTCAAGGTGGTCAATTAGTATACACTTTGGTAGATGATTTTAGAATCCTTTTGCATCTGAAATACTATTTAAAATCAACATCATCTGAAGATAACACCAAATAACATTTCTGAATCATAAGAAATTAATTAAGTAGAAATAACATGCCATTCCATAATTCAAAAAACTAGAGCAGGGGTTGGCAAAATTTTTCAGTAAAGGCCACAGAGTAAATATTTCAGGCTTTGCAGTTCATATGGTCTCTGTTAAAACCACTCAACAATGCCATTGTAGTGTGAAAGCAGTCATAAACAATATGCAAAAGAATGAGCGTGACTATGTTCCAATAAAACATTATTTACCAAAACAAGTAGCGTGCTGAACTTGGCCTTCAGGCTGCAGTTTGCAGACCCCTGCCCTGGAGTCCTAAATTTTATAGGCTTTAAGTGGAGTGTATATATAAAGTCACCCAGAATGCTTGCTCTAAAAATGCTGTTAATCTTTTGTTTGGTTAGTTTTATTTATTTTTTAAATAGCTCCTACATAATTTAATAAATCTAATGTAAATCTAAGTGACAGGATCCTTCTAGAGATATGTGTGTGGCCTGGTAAGAATCATGTCATATGACTGATTTCAGTTACCTCATCTGAAAAATGGCATATCATCTATCCTTATGTAGTTGCTAATTTCTGAACTGGCCAGCTCAGGAATGTTAGTAGGACGCACAAAAAACACAAAGGGTGTACTATTTATTTAGAGATGAATTTGTTATATCTATCTGGTTTTTTGTTTCATTACTTAAGAATGCCAAGTTCTGGGCACCCAGCTGGCTCAGTCGGAGGAATGTGCGACTCTTGGTCTCCGGGTTGAGAGTGAAGCCCCACGTTGGGTGTAGAGATTACTTAAAAATAAAATCTTAAAAAAAAAAAAAAGAATGCCAAGTTTCTATCCTAGCCTCTTGTGTGGCCTTCTGTGAGTTACCTCAGCTTCTTTATCTGAATCATAAAGAATGATGCTCACTCAGATCTTACGGGTGTGGTAAGGGAACCTCTCCAGATATGCCAGATGTCATTTATCTAGCACTTACATGCTATGGGAGCTGGACATGTCCACACACTTTAATTGTTGTATGCTGATGACTGCCAGGCCTCACAGTCTTGTGGCTTTCCATCAAACAACCTGAGAAGGGAGATAAAAAGGAAAGAAAACTAACAAAAACAGAAAAGGAAAGACAATAAAATGTAAGGATAATGGCTGAGTGGGTAATGGCAGGCAACATCTTTAGCTACCATGAAAAGTATTAAGCCAATGTGTTTGTTGAATTCATTTTGTTGGTGGTCACTTTGTGTTCATTTCTGAACATCCAGCAGTTAGCTAAGTAAACACACATGACTGATGAAAGAAGAAAGGGAACTATTTTTATAGGGACCATTAAACTTTAACTACCATCTGGCAGGGAATGATTAGAGAAGATCAAAATTAAGGCAGTCAACACAAATGCTGTGTGAATACCTCAGGGAATTAACATGGATAAAGACAGTGAACTTGTGGTTAAATAAAGAGACAGACATGAGAGGGAAGTGGTGAACACATCCTTTATAGCTTTAGACCTCATGGTCACATTCATTGCCAAAAGAGCTCAAAGAGGGGAGAAATAACAAGGAGACCATGAGAAAATCTGAAACACCTGGAAATAATCAGATGCTCTGCTCCAATCATAAAAAAGAAAGTTAAAGAACTACACAGGACCACATCATTTGGGCTTCCTCCCTACCCAGGAAGGAAATGTTTATGGGAGAGGTGTGTTGAAATTGGCAGATAGTTAATATTCAGATTAGCCTAGTACTTAATAGTAGGAAATGGTTGTATATACTGCTGGGAAAAAATGTAAGGAACTATATCCTTGTGAACACGAAAGACTCCATAATTTCTGGGAATCACTGTTTTCCCACTAATTAAACAGTCACCCTGCAGGTAGTTTGAGAGAGAACAGGAAAAAGGGAGGGTTGGCCTTCCTCTTTCAGGGCGTACTTCTGCCTTCCATCACTGATACCACAGTACTTAACCCCAGGGCAGCTTCGCCCCATTGAAAGCACACATAAAAGCTTCTTAGAGAAAGCTACTTGTTTTGTTTTGTTTTGTACTTTGTATTCGGATGGATTCAGAAGGCCAAACTTCTGAACATCTGAAAGAGGAATCCTGACGGGAGAGCTATGCTGGCTGTTCAGTCTGTTCTCCATTCTGAAGAAGCTCCATGTGGGGCAAGTCTAGAGCCCTGAACGAACGAACGAATGAACTAAACTAACTTTCTTTTCTTTTTCTTTCCTTCTTTCTCTTCCATCCTTCCCTTTCTTTCTTGAAATACAGTTGACACATAACATTACACAAACTTAAGGTGTTGATCTGATACATTTATATATCATAATATTGCTATTGAAGTGATAGTTACATAATTATCATTTTCTTTTTTATGGTGGGAATAATTAGCAAGCTTGGTGATAATGGAACATTGTTGTCCACATTCACTTTGATTATTGGAGTGATCAAGACAGGTTTGGAACAAATGAGCTGAAGCTAGTTTGTCCCAAGCATCGCAATGAAAATATCCTGAGGCAAAAGGGAGGGAGGACGTGTTACCTAGGGCAGTGTACATGGAAATTCACCATGCACAGTCTTTCCCTCTCTGGTTTCTTCTTATTTAAGGGATTAACTCTATCATGTAGTGTGCAAAGTGCGTTTCCATCCTTTATCTCATTGATCGTCAATACAATTTTATGAGGTATGCATTATGAGCCCATTGTACAGAGGAGAAAACTGAGAACCAAGACAGTGAGAGGTTAAGTAACTCATCCAAAGATAAGGCCATGTGGTTAAGAAATGTTGGTGCAAGAACTTAAACCCAGCTCTTGATGTTTTTTTCTTTTTAAAGATTTTATTTATTTGACGGAGAGACACAGAGAGAGGGGGAACACAGCAGGGGGAGTGGGAGAGGGAGAAGCAGGCTTCCCACGGAAGAGGGAGCCCGACGCGGGGCTCGATCTCAGGACCCTGGGATCATGACCTGAGCCGAAGGCAGAAGCCTAATGACGGAGCCACCCAGGCGTCCCTGCACCACCCTTGCTCTTATGCTCTTAGCCACCATGAGACAAATGTCCCTTCTATGCTCTGCGGCACCCAAATCCTCATGCCAGTTCCTCAGTATTACGACCTCCACACTTTCCCTTTCTTGAATGATGGTGGGCTCAACTTCCTGTTAGGGTTAGAGGCTTAGAAATAATAGATACAGCCTAGTAAAGTATTGGTTTCAACTAGCTACGATCCTCCTGCAGCAGGGGCCAGAGGCCCCCCTGCACAGTAAGGGAGGCCGAGCCAGGGAGGTCTGGGCATATCACTGCCAAAGGGCCGGTAGATTTGGCCCAGGCCCTTTCCAGGGCTTTTGCAAAAGAGAATCAATGAGAAATAAAACGCCTGAATTTTTTTCAAGCTTTGAATAACGTTTGGTATACTCTGGCAGTGCTTTATAAGAACATTTCCTTTGTTCCTTATTTTTAGAATAAAATATTCTAGAGTAAAATTCTATTTTAATTAAAATTCAAATAATGGCACAACTCATGCACCTACCCTATGTGCAAGAAAATGCAGTGTTAAAAGTAAGAAAATTCAAAGGTGTGCCAGAAACCTCATCATTAACGCACTTCCTTCTGCCTTTGTACTTCTGGAATCTCTAAACATCTGGTGATTTTACCATCAGGAAACAGTGCAGTGTCCATCTGTTAAATCAGGCTTTCGCTTCATTCACCTGGGAGGATCAACCAGATGTGGGCGTCGTTTACATTATTAATGATTTCAGTCTTCCCTTTGTACATGCCCTGTGAGGGCACAGTGTGAGGTAGTCTATAAATCACTAACAAGTGAAAAAGTCATATTTTACTTTATTTTAGGCAGCATAAAGAAGCAGAACACTTTTTTTTTAAGTCAGAGCATAAATCATAAGCATCTATTTAAGTTTTTGCCACCAGAAGACTTTTGACTCCTTCTCTTTGACAGAAAGACCATCACAAACATTACCTCAACATTCACACGTGCAGATGTCTCTTGATGTGTAGGCAGTGGATGCTCAGTGACTCCTGCAAAGATATTCCCTGGATCTCTCATTTGGTGGCAGTCTATATGATCTTTACAACTTATTTATAAATAGCTTCATACGAGGTTTCAGTCCATAGTGTTCCTATCCTGTCATAGTTATTAGTCATGCCCACATGTTACAACTGTGACAAAGCACTGACTTCAGTGGGCGTCGGTGGCCTGAGACAGCATGGCATCATTACGACAAGTGCAGGCTCTGTCCATTATGACACTGGGGCCTTTGGCAAGTTACTCAGTCCCTCCAAGCCTCAGTTCTTCCTCTGTAAAGTGGGGATGATGACGATAATAGTATCTACTTTACAGACTTGTGTTCAGGATTAAGTATGACCGGCTGTATGGCTGCCTGACACATAGTAAGAACTCAGCAAAGTTAGCAATTACTAAATGGTAAGACACTGTGAGCAACCTACTTATAAAAAACCTTTCTCAGCAAAATTGAGCAGAAGGTACAGTTTTCCCATATACTCCCTGTTCCCACACATTCACAGCCTCCCTCATTATCATCACCCCCTCCCAGAAGCACATTTGTTACAATTGATGAACCTACACTGACATATCACTATGACCCAAAGTCCACAGTTTACCTTAGGGTTCACTCTGGGTGTTGTACACTCTATGGACTTGGGACAAATGTATGACATGTATCCATCATTACGGTATCATACAGTGTAGTTTCACTGCCCTAAAAAAACCTCTGCTCTGCCTATTCATCCCCCCCTTCTCCCTAGTCCTGGCAATCACTGATCTTTTTACTCTCTCCATAGTTTTGCCTTTTCCAGAATGTCATATAGTTGGAATCATACAATATGTAGCCTTTTCAGATTGGCTGCTTTCACTTAGCAATATACATTTAAGTCTTCTCCGTGTCTTTTCCTGGCTTGACAGCTAATTTCTTGTTAGCACTGAATAGTAGTCCATTGTCTGGACGTGCCACAGTTTATTTGTCCAATTCACCTACAGGATATTTTGGTTGCTTCCAACTTTTGACGCTTGTGAATAAAGCTGCTATAAACATCTGTGTGCATGTATTTGTGTGGACATACTGAGGAGTGCAGTTGTTGGATCATATGGTAAAAGTATGTTTAGTTTTGTACGAATCTGCCAAACTATCCTCCAAAGTGGATGTACCATTTTGCATTCCCCCCAGCAATAAATGAGAGCTCTGCTCAATTTTGCTGTGAATCTAAAACTTCTCTAAAAAATTAAGTCTACTAAAAACTTAAAGAAAGCCTTTCTCTTGACAAAATGTTTTCTGTTACCTGTTTTCTTTCTTTCTTTTTTAAAAGATTTTATTTATTTATTTGACAGAGAGCACACACAAGCAGGGGGAGGGGGAGAGGGAGAAGCAGGCTCTCCACTAAGCAGGGATGCCCAGGCTCGATCCCAGGGCCCTAAGATCATAATCTGAGTTGAAGGCAGATGTTTAACTGCCTGAGCCACCCAGGCGCCCTCTTTTCTTTCATGATCTGGATCCGTAGTCCTGCTGTCATGGACATGGCCAGCTTAGTCTTTCAAGGTTTCTGGTTCTCTGAATGTGTTGGTAAAAATTACTCAGAGAAAGATTATTATGCTTGTGAAATCTAGAGGTATTAATGTCAAGAAGTAACACCATCTTCTCAGCAGCTATTTACCCAGAGCTCCCTGCATGCTAGGTGCCCACCAGGGGCTGGAATATATGGCGTCGGTGAAGTCAGTAAAGCGGCATTAGATAATTCCCAACCTTCACTACTGGAACTCTGAGATATAGCTTGCATCCTAAATTTGTAAACAAATTACATGAATCTGGTAGAAATATAAGCTTCTCCATATTTTCTTCACGAGGGTAACTTAGTCTAGAAAATCACATTTAGCAGTTAGAATCAATCCATGTTGTTTCCAACCTCCGAGAAGCACAGAAACCGAGCAGTTGAACATCTAAAACCAACACGAAAAATGTGAAAAGCCACCAGGCTTCCTTACCCTAGCTTGTGTTGTACTGATGACTGCCATACGGACCTGCAGACACACCTCATCGGCCTTCAGCATTTTCTCTTTTCCCTTTCCCTCCCCTTTCCCTGACTGTGATCCATCCCAATCTTGCCCTCATCCTGCTCTTGCCCCCCATTCCAGGGGCACACCTGGGACACTTGCCATCTCTTGCCAGCTTCCCCAGGGCTAGGTTAAGAGTTTTTAAGAGTTAATGTGGGAAGCTCCCTCTATTTAACCTCTTTCCAGAACCCCTCTTTTCCCTCGGGATTCCCTCTCCCATCCCTACTTCTTACACCCTAGCTCCTTCTCGTGGTTCAGATTGCTGCCACTTCTCACCGTTCACCCCTTGGTGGTGCCTACGGCTTGTATTTTAGAGCTTGGAAGCACCAACTCCTCTCTGTCAGGAAAGGAAAAGGGAAAAGACAGAGTCCCTGTTCCCTTCCAGGGCTGCAGCCAGAGGAGATGCATCACTAGTATCTTTGCTCCACTTTCTGAACTCATTTTCCAAAAAAGGTTGAACCTAGCTGTGGTTATTTTTTTAGGGTTTGTTGATTCCACGTTTCACCCATATTTGATGCTAAAGGGAGTTCTGTGCTGACCTGAGACATACTGATTCACAAGTCAATGTCAGAAACATGACTCTTCATTAAACACACATACTAGTGCTGGGGAATAGAACAAGAATCTGCTTGACTATTCACCAACAATGTTTTAATCCAGATTTTTCTATATTGCGAGATCTTCACTTGATCTGACTCATAATCTGTCAATCTAATAACATATTACTTTATAGAGGCTTCTAAAATTGGCACTGGATTAAAACATCTGCCCAATTATGAATTGGCCTTTGTTTTTGCATGTGGGTTAGTTGAGGGGGAAAAGATACAGAGAAAAATCTAAAGATTGAGTGTTGTCAGCTTAGGGTCCTGAGTGGCTGCAGGTTCTTCTGACTCTCTTATGTTTGGGTCATAATCCATTTTGGGGGGCTTTCCAGATGCCCTTCCAATATTCCCCAAATCCAGAATTTCACCCCCACCCCCAATCATGTCAAATACCTTTCTGTTTATATAGCTAAAAATTGAACATGGATTAAAGCACTAAGAAAGAACATGGAGAATATTAGTCAGAATACTGTTTATATTTCTTTATTGTAAAGGATAATCATTTACGGATACAGAAACACATCTTTTTTTGGCTTACTAAGCTTGTTTTATTTTATTTATTTTTAAAATTTTAATTCTAGGATAGTTACAGTTGTATTAGTTTCAGATGTACAATATAGTGATTCAACAATTCCATACATTACTCAGTGCTCTTAATCTTAATTCTTAATCCCCTTTGCCTATTTTACCCATCCTCCCACCCACTTCCCCTCTGGTAACCATCAGTTTGTTCTCTAGAGTTAAGAGTCCATTTTTTGGTTTGTCTCTTCTTTGTTTTTTTTCTTAACTTTCATATATGAGTGAAATCATACCGTATTTGCCTTTCTCTGACTGACTTAATTCATTCAGCATTACATTCTCTAGGTCCATTCATGTTGTTGCAAATGGCATGACTTCATTCTTTTTTATGACTGAATAATGTCCATTATGTATGTATATATATATACACCACATCTTCTTTATCTATTCATCTATCAGTGGATACTTGGGCTACTTCCATAATATAACTATTGTAAATAATGCTGCAATAAAACATAGGCATGCATATATTCTTTCGAATTAGTGTTTTCGTGTTCTTTGGGTAAATACCCAGTAGTGGAATTACTGGATCATATGGTGATTCTATTTTTAATTTTTGAGGAACCACAGTGGTTCCACAGTTTGCAACGGTGCACCAGGTTTCCTTTTTCTCCACATCTTCACAAACACTTGTTGTTTCTTGTGTTTTTGATGTTAGCCATTCTGACAGGTGTGAGGTGAGATCTCATTGTGGTTTTGATTTGCATTTCCCTGATGATGAATGATGCTGAGCATCTTTTCACGTGTCTGTTGGCCATCTGTATGTCTTCTTTGGAGAAATGTCTGTTCATGTCTTCTGACCATTTTTTAATTGGATTATTTGTTCTTTTGGTGATGAGTTGTGTAAGTTCTTTATTTATTTTGGATACTAGCCCTGTATCAGATGTGTCGTTTGCAAATATGTTCCCCCAATTCAGTATGATTGTTTCCTTTGCTGTGCAGAAGGTTTTTATTTTGCTGTCATTTATTTTTGCTTTTGTTTCTCTTGCCTCAGGAGACATGTCTAGAAAGATGTTGTTATGGCTGGTGTCAGAGAAATTACAGCCTGTGTCCTCTCCAGGATTTTTATGGTTTCAGATCTCATATTTAGGTCTTTAATCCATTCTGAGTTTATTTTTGTATATGGTGTAAGAAAGTAGACACACCAATATCTTAATTATAAATATTAGTGAGTGGAAATATTACTTGGCTCCTAATATTTAATTTATAATTTCATTATGTAAAGTTCAAATATACTGGTATTAAATGACAAACACTGACCTATAAAACATAATTCAGATTTAGTGAATAACTAAAACTGGAAACAGAATTTCAAATAGGATACAGATTCATATTTGAAATTTTTTCCTCCATTTGTATAGATACAAAGATGAGAATGTCAGTGTATCTTACATGTTAACCAGAAATAAACTACTAGTAGAATGGCATTGAACATACTTGGAATTTTTAAGGACTTGATTTTCATATATTAAGTAGACATTCATTTTCTTGCAAAATCAGCCTCTACTCCAAGATGTAACAGAAAAAGCAAAAAAGAAGATAGGGACCCGTTCAAACATGGTAATTTCTATGTCCTAACAAATTTATAAAAGCAAATATTGACAATTTTTAAAAACAGAGAATTATGGGTCATAAGAAGATGCCATTTTTTGGAAAATGATAATATAATTTTTTGAGTACCTACTCTCTGCTAGGCATGATGCTGAAGCTTCACATTCATTCATTTTGTCATTTTGTGTAACTCTTCACGATCAGCAATTTTCTCCAGAAAATCCGATGCTCAAGGGAATAAAAAAATTGGGTATAGCTTATAAATATTACACAGAGTTTGGTTAGCAGCACCGTGCTTACTCGCCTTGGAGTTTACCCTCCATCCGCATTTATAGCTTCCCTTGAAGTCAAAATGAAGAGAGCTCCTCCAAAAGCATGGACAATTGCAAATGCCTCCTCACTCGTCTTTCCCCTTCCAGTGTTAGCAACCTTCAGTCCATTTAGCCCACAGCCAATTGGAGAGAGACCTTTTATATTTTAAATATTAATTAATTTATTTATTTGAGAGCGAGAGAGTGAGCGCACAGGTGGGGGGAGGGGTAGAGGGAGAAGCAGACTCCTGGCTGAGTGGGGAGATGAGGGGCTGGATTCCAGGACCCTGAGATCATGACCTGAGTTGAAGGCGGCCGCTTAACCAACTAAGCTACCCAGGTGCCCCCTAGAGTGAGGTCTTTTTTTTTTTTTTTAAAGATTTTATTTATTTATTCATGAGAGACAGAGAGAGAGAGAGAGACAGAGGCAGAGGGAGAAGCAGGCTCCCCGCGGAGCAGGGAGCCCGATGCGGGACTCGATCCCAGGACCCTGGGATCGTGACCTGAGCTGAAGGCAGACGCTTAACGGACTGAGCCACCCAGGCGTCCCTAGAGTGAGGTCTTTTAAACACATGTCACTCCCTTGCTTAAGACCTTTCAAAGGCTTCTCATTGCACTTCAGAAAACCCAAATTAATAAGCCTTGCATGATCTGACCCCAGCCCCTCTCCAACATGATTGCCCCCACCCTGCTCCTCACCTGCTTTGCCTCAGGCACACTGGCCTTCTGTGGGTTCTGGGAACACCCAGGAATCCTTGAGCACATTCCTACTATTCCCACTTCCTGGAAAGCTCTGGGCACTTCTCATCTGACAGACTATAGCTTGAATGTTACCCCAGAGGGGCCCTCTAGGCTTAATTATCACTGCTTCCTACTTGTTTCCTTCACAGCATGGACCATAATCTGTAGTTGCATATTCATTTGTTTATCTTTGGTCTCTCCCACAGACTAACCTACCCAATGGCAGGAGTACATACATATGTATACTTAGTGCCTGGCATACAGTAGGAGCTCAATAAGTGCTTACGGAAAGGATGAATGGATTTAAGAATGATAGGAACCTGACTAGGAAACAGAACTTGCTAGAACAATGCCTAGACCTTATATGTCTTCAGGAAAGCAGAGAGGGACTAGGCTATGTACATGGGCCTAACTTGATGGGTGACTCTGTATGAATTCTTAAACCTTATACTGGGAAACAACTCATCACACTGACCCAGATGAAGGTAGTAAAAGTATTTATATCCTTCATAGAACTGTTGTCTGATTTAACCAACTAATTGTTATGTAGTACATTTAGATATTTTTATTCATCATTTTATTCATATTTTATTATTAAAATCTCAATATTTTGAAAAGTTAGGGAACTAGATCCCAAATGTCTTATGCTAACTTTCTTTTAGCCCTGTCTGTGCCCCAAGAGCCCAAAGGCTGTGACAAAAAAACATTCGGCATAGAACGTTTACACGCTTGATGTAGTACATGGCAGTTGCTAAGGCAGAAAGCCAGAGGTAATGAGCACTGAGAGAATTATGTGCAGATCTTCCTTGCAGCACTTCCCAGCTGTAATTGAACTATCCCCTCCTGATCCTTCAGGTGCTATCAGGATGATTTTCTGCAGACTTCAAGAAAATCCCTGAAGGGCCAAAGATACTTTCTTGATGTTACAATCCTTATTTCAAGGGAAGTTAAATGTTTGGCTCCTAAGTATTTTAATAAGTTACAAGAAAAAAGGAAATTCTAAGTTGAGATCTCCTCCCCCTCTCCCCACCAGATATGAAGAAATAGATCTTTATACTTATTTATTGTCAAGGTAAAAGAAATATATAATATTCAGAGTTATAAAAAAATGGAAAGTGGAAATTCAGTCTTCCAATTTAAAGCCACAACATATTCGTGATTCGTATTTTTTCACTTGTTCTTTTGAAGCAGTGGTAGAAAGGAATTAATATTCTATTAAAGAGAAAGTGCAGTATCAGCATATGAGCCCATCTGAGATCCTTTTGACAATAAGCAATCTCTGCATCTCTAGCAATGGGATACATACACCTCTTTAAACATGGAAACCTGGCTTCCTCTCACAAATGAGACCTATAAATTTCATTCAAACTATAAGAGTGGCTATAAGAAGGCCTGAAAGCTATGTCTCTGTCATAACCTACACTTGTCTCAGACATTCTCTTAGGTCTATAGGCTTTTTTTTTTTTAAGCAAGAGAATTGTTTAATTCTTCTGCAAGTGGTCCCCATAATACCAAGAGTGTAGACACCATTTAGTACTTGTGGCATTAGCAAAGAGCCCAAGCACAAAATAAACAGTGATAAAAATTCCTTCTCTCCTCTCATCTCCTAGAGTTGACTTAAGTAGAGTAAGGATACCCTACCTACCCGCACTCTCTTTGCATTTCGGCTCTGTTTGCAATTTGTTCTTTCTTTATGTATACTAAAAAAATATTAGCTTTCTAAAGATACAGCTCACTCGTGTATTAGTTTATAGTCAAAATTCACTAAGAATAATAATGGCCACCTTTTTTTTTTAAAAGATTTTATTTATTTATTTGACAGAGAGAGACACAGCGAGAGAGGGAACACAAGCAGGGGGAACGGGAGAGGGAGAAGCAGGCTCCCCGCTGAGCAGGGAGCCCAATGAGGTTCTCGATCCCAGGACCCCGGGATCATGACCTGAGCCGAAGGCAGACGCTTAACGACTGAGCCACTCAGGCACCCCAATGGCCACCATTTTTTGAGATATTACTATGTACCAACTACTTTATAGTTACTTCGTTCAACCTGTATCACCATTTCCTCTAATGTAGGTACTATTCTTATTTTACACATGAAACATAGGTGTGAAGAAACTCAAGATCCTACTGTTGGTTAGGGCTGAGACCTAGTGTTAAATTCAGTTTATCTGGCTCTGAAAACTGGGTGCTTAGCCACTACAAGATTCTACTACTTAATCATCCTATAAGTTTCTGCCTTTTTTTTCTAGAATAAAAGATAAGGGTGCCTGGGTGGCTCAGTTGGTTAAGTGACTGCCTTCGGCTCAGGCCATGATCCCGGAATCCTGGGATCGTGTCCCCACATCGGGCTCCCGGCTCAGCGGGGAGCCTGCTTCTCCCTCCGACCCTCTCCCCTCTCATGCTGTTTCTCTCTCTAATAAATAAATAAAATCTTAAAAAAAATAGAATAAAAGATAAAAAGGAAAAAAAACCCAAACGTTTTTCTCACACAAGGATAGGTTTTTATTGACATCCCTTCCTGGGTTAAAATGTAATGGCACTTTGGTCCCAATGCCAGTCAAGTATTCATTTTTTCTGTTTCTTTATCCTATTCATATTAAAAATGCATTTGATCTAAAAAAAGACACTTAATTTGATCTTTTTTTTCAGATTCTTACCAAATTATAACCTGCCCACATTCAAAATGGTCAGATGTTCCTTCAGTTACTTAATATTTTCATAAGTTCAGTTATTCTAAAGAAGTAGCTTCCAACTTGTGGGTCTTAGTTTGAGGAGCCCTTGGAGTTACTGTGAAAGGTGAGTGGATATTGAATTTGTGTCTCCTACCTATTTGTACTGCCACCTTCTAAATAAATGAGATGTTATGATTGATTAAATGCAGGTTAATTTAAAATTAAATTAATTATTAAGCTGGCAGTGGCTTGTCATCGCTCTGTAGCTTTCTAATCAGCAGGTACTAAAAGTTCAATGACTTGCAGCAAAGGATCTTCATTAAGAAGGTGGAGACCTGGTTTCAAATGGTCACTCTGAGATGCTCTAAATTCTCTAAATAAACATTTTCAAATGTTTGCTTAGAGATTCTCTAAGATATCCATTCAAAATTAGAAATTTCTCTCAGGACACTGTCTTTGAAGAATATTTCCATTTTTTTGGGCTCAACGTTTCAAGAGAGAATCAAAGAAACACAGGAACCATGACTTCATCAAATCAAGGTTATATTTATAGAGAGAAAAATGGGACTATACAGTATTGAAAGGTTGATTGGCAGAAGGTATTGGATATGGCTTTAGTTTTAACCATGATTTATCACTTTGGGAGGACAACTGGTCACCAAGCACGTAACTCCGAGTCTCCATTTCATGCTCTTGTTAGATTGCTCCAATATCAAAAGGAGAAACTCTTCCTTCACTCCCACCCCTGCTGGATGCTGCCCAGGAGGGGTGGGGACACAGCCTTCCTGTGTCAAAGTACAAGTAGAGCAGAAGAACCTGCACTGGAGGCCGTGTGGAAGGGGCGTTGCATGGATAAGTGGATGCTGGTTAAATGGGCTGCCAACTCTGGCTGTTCCCTCCTGGCGAGGCCCTAGTCTGGGCCTCTAAAGCTAGGTTTGCACTCAGGTGTGCAGGAAGAGACTTGACCTCCCCTCCCTAGAGTAAACTTCCTCAGGGCTCTCTGTCTCTGGTTTTGTGATGGCCCCATCTAAGCCACGTCGTAGAGTTAGCAGGCAATATAGGCTCTTTAGCTTATAATGCACTAGAAAGTGGACATTTCAATATTCTCTCTGATATTATGACTAGACTAGACATGAATTTGTGTGTGTGTGTTTTACAATTTTACAATTCTTTTTTTCCCTAGACATGAGTGATCATTTGATTTGTATCTGGTATACATAAAATGCTGTTCTGGATGTCAATATGCCCACCTCTAGCAATATTTTTCTTCCCAGGTAACCAAGCTTGTGGAATGTATATAAAAATAAGAGGAAATAAGACAATAAAAGAGGTGCCAAGTAACTTTCTCAGGATTAAAGTGGATGAACTTTGGCCTGATTTATTTTTATTTCTTAGATGGTTTTTTTGATTTTCTTCTACTTCCTTGGTTGTGGTATTCTGAAGAATGAAGTAATCAGGTATATGAAATAATGCTTAAGTGTTACTATACTTCTGAAAGCACAGTTAGGTCCATTTTCTCAATTGTTGACAAGATCCAGGAAATAACACAATTTTGTACATGTGTGTATCTAAAGGTCAGGTAGAACAGATTTCATTCCAATTAAGAGTTATTCAAGTAGAATTTGTGAGGTAGAAGATGACAATTCTATCCATCGGTGTTACCTAACATTGAAATGTAGTTGAAATTGAGGTGATTTCATGGTAGGCTTTCCTAGAGGCAAAATGCTTGCTAATATTTCTATTCAGAAAAATATTTTTTTGCAATTGAATGGATTTTATATCTGTAAAAACATAATAATTTCATATTTCTGGTCTTTATTTCTTATTTTAAGATATAACTAGCATCTATTCTATAATAAAATAGACTTTTTTTTTTTGCTATGGAAACAGTAATTTTATATATCTTTTTAAGATGCAGGTAGTATCTTTTCTATAATAAAATAGATATTTTTGCATTTTTATTCAACTCGAAGAACAAGTATAAATCTTTAGAACTGACTTCTGTACCAAAACATTTTTTTTAATGAAAAGTTGTCAATTGTAGTAGTTAACAAGGATAAAATTGCAGGTGTCTTATGTTCCAGCATATAAGCTTAGGTTGAGCATTCCACTGTTATGTCACTGCTGTTCTCTGTAACCTTGATAGATCGCCCCTATAAATATCTCTTGGGGTAAAAAGTAATTTAATCTGTGGATCTGTATATTACCTCCTCATGAACATCCTATCAATTGTGCCAGAGTGCTTTCATGATATGCACTCAACTGAAACCATCAAACCTATTTCACCGAGGATTGTTAGTTAGACCAGAATCTTTGGTCTCAGCTCTGTCATTAAACTTTGCTAAAAGGTTGTTCACTTATGCATGGAAAAAAAAACTAAGTTCGTGATTTGGTTTTGAAAGACTCTGCCTTATAGGCCTGGGTGACTCCTGAGAACTAGAATATTCATTTGTTTTTATCTTGAGGTTGACCCAGTTAGAACCCAGGTTACATTTCTGTACAATTGTGTAACTCTTATCACTTCCCAAATGATCTTGGAACTCAGTCATGAGAACACAGCCCACCCTTCTTGCACCAACAGAGTGGAGAATGCTAAAATGTCCCCCACTTTGACAGTTCTCTTTTCTCTCTTCTGTTTCTTTGCCAGGACACTTAGTTGAAAATTGTCTACAGCCCTCAGAATATTTGGGTTCATTAAGAGGTGATCTGAATAGGTGATTGTGAGGCATAAATATGGATAGGCAATTCAAGACAACATGGTTAATGAAAAAACTAGATAATTTAAATAATTTTCTTGATGCCTTTTTATTAAATAGCTCTCGAGAGAGAGGCCTCAGACCTTTTTGGAAGAGCTGAAGGCTCTTTTCCACTAACTAGTGTGTAATTTGGGGCCAATCATTTAACCTCTCTGACCTCAGTTACTTTGCCTGTTAAATAGGGATAATTGTATTTGCTCTATCTCCAGGGTTTTAGGGATAAAATGTGATAATAAATGTGAAAGTGCTTTTCAAAGTTAAAACAGTACCATATACACAAATACTCAGACTCCAAGGATTGCAGGTTGAATATATTTTTTCCAAATTGCCATGTATTTTTATGTATTATGTTGAGGTATTATGGCCCAGAAAATAATTGTTTTATTGGATGGTATGTGGGGTGTGTATTTATGTTGTACAGGCTTTATATAGGAGAGGATAAAGTAGTTTGGGTAGCTACTAAATCTTTGGTATGTCTCTATTAAGTGTTCCATTTCTGCTTATGAAAGCTGTTGGTAATCATTTGTATAAGTGATGTTATAAATTACTCTGTATAACTCTGGCAAATATTTATTTTAATACAAAATAGTTCAATTTTCTGTGATGAAAAGACTAATTAATTCAACCACAAAAATATCACTTAATCTTTAGTGGGAAACTGGCTAGCTGTAAACCAAAAAATTTGGTTTTATTACATGAGTGTCCAACAATAAATTTAGCTTTAATGTAAAAGGCAAAATTGTAGAAATAGTGATACTACCCTCATTCTTAAGTTTTCTGTGAATTTGTTGTCTTTCACTACCAGCAGAGGGAGCCTGAGAATTAAATCGTGTCAAGATGGCTTTGTTAATTCTTTTGAATTTACACACTTAGCTCATAATAAAAGAAATAAAAACCCATCACAGATTAATGGAAAGCCATCGCGCTTGGATTAGGCTGTAGATGAGCATTTGATTCCAGACTACTGATTATAATGAGCTCCCATAGACTAGGAATATCTATAACTTGCTTCCACTCACCCCACCAAAGCATCAGCTGCAAACATCCACAATCTAACAAAGTTAATAATATCTCAATGCACAATTTATTTCACAGGACATCAGAAAGGATGCACTCCTCAAAATATAATTTTATCAAATACACAGCAACAGTATTATGAAGTGTTCTCATTGACTACGTTACTTCCACACGAGAAATGGAACGCACACACATGTGGTGTAATCAGTTTTTCCTCCTTTCCATGTATTTCATGATCTAAATTTTATTTTATTTTATTTTATTTTAAAGATTTTATTTATTTGAAAGGGAGAGACACAGCGAGAGAGGGAACACAAGCAGGGGGAGCGGGAGAGGGAGAAGCAGGCTTCCCCTGGAGCAGGGAGCCCGATGCGGGGCTTGATCCCAGGACCCTGGGATCATGACCTGAGCCGAAGGCAGAAGCTTAACGACTGAGCCTCCCAGGCGCCCCTTATTTTATTTTTTTAAATAGAAGAAGAGAATAAGGTAATCTGAATGGAAAATAATGATGAAATCCCAGCATTTATGGCTCAACAAAAAGTTTATGTATAGTTTCTCATTGAAAAATAAAAGGTTTTCCAAACTTCAAGGAAAAAAACCTATCAGAGAGCACCTTTTCATTGCTTTATTTCCCTTAGATGACAGTGCAATGCAATTGTGTATTTTATGCATCTGTGACTAAAGAAACCTACTGGAATTTGGTATTACCTAGCGACTCTCATTTTAATAATGATACTGTAGTAGTGGTGTAACTGCTAATCTAGCATCAAAAATCCCCCTTTCTCGGAATCAAGACATTTACAAGCATGCATCTCTGCCTTCAAAGAGCTTATCTATTACAGATGGAAATTCAATAATGATCGATTCCCTTCCTCATGCTAAAGAAGTCACTTTGGCAAACGTTTATCGAGTGGCTATTACGAGCCAGCCACTGTGCACAATGCAGAAGTACAGATGTGAATCAGAAAGCACTGTTGCTCATAATCAAGAGGCCAAGGTTGACAAGAACCCAAGAACGACAAGGCAAGGTGGTACATACGGTAATAAAGACAACACTGCTGGGCTTTAAGATTACTGAAGGCAGGGAACATCTTTGTAACCCCAATACCAAGCACAGTATTTTGCATATAGTTAGTGCTCAATAAATACGTAGTGAATTGGCTAACAACACACGGAGTGTGATAGCAAAGCATCTTCTTGGTAAACAAGTTCACTTTCCCCACTGCTTCCCCTTCCTATCGCTGTAGTCCTCTTTTCCCCTAGTTCTCACAATGTGGGGGATAGCCATGCTTTCTTCTGATACAGCATAGCAGTTGTGTTGTATAATAACTGGTGCTTGATTCTTTGCTATTCCCTGGACTTTGTATTTGCTATTCTCTATCCTGTGATATCTTGGAATCCATAAGATGGATGTAATAACAACAACAACAACAAAAACCCCACCCAAACCCACAATAAAGAGAAGTGATGGGCATTCTGTTAAGTACCATATCGAATTATCTCACTTGAACCTTAAAATAGCTGTCATCATTGTTTTTTTCAGGAGAGGGATCTTATGCACAGAAAAATAACTTGGGTAATAAGTGGAGCTCATATTTGAATCTAGGACTCTGACTTCCTACTCTGAATGACTGCACTATATTGTCTGTTTATTTAGGTTGCTTAGAGGCCATTTGAATTAGTAGTGAAAATACTTTCTTAGAAGAGACGGTCTACTTCCTCCAAGAATATTATAAATAAATTGCTTTTGATGCATAAGATATATTTAAGCTATAGAAGTTATTTTATAAATACTGTAAAATATTTAGGTTATAGAAGCACAAATGAATCACAACTGATAATTCTTTCTAAGCAACATGTTTCTTTTAAAACTGAGGAAGGAAGAATTCAATTTTTATAATAGGCAAAACACCTTCAAATGTATCTTCAGATGCTCAACAGACCCCAAAGACTCCCCAGAACTGGACCACAGTGCAGTCTGCTGTGGAATGCTTTGCAGCTTTGTTTTCCCAACTAGACTCATTAGCAGTGCCAGGTGGTAATAACTATCCAACTGATTCCTACTAGTACAAAAAAATCTGCCTAAGATCACCATGGACTCTTTCTTTCCCCCATTCTCGGCTTCATTTCTGACCTGATACACTTTTGGAAAATAATTATGCATGGCAGGAAGTTGCCATACAACAGAGAAGGATTGTTGTGTCCTGGGATTATATAGGAGCTCAGATCAAATACTTTTTATTGTGCAAAGAATTGAAAAACACGGTTTTCACCAGCATAGCACAGTGAAATCTATTTCTTGCTTTTTTTCTTTCCTGTTCATTTCATCATTAAAGACTCAACGCAGGAAATTATTTACTAATTTGGGAGAATGTTAGCACTGGTGTTTAGCATTCGGCAACATCACGTAGATTCTAGAAACAAAAATAGCTCCAGAGTCTGTTCAAGTAAACTGGAATAAAAGAGTGGACCTTTTAAAGTTGTCTTTTTTTCACCCATTATACATCATTACTCAACAGGTAGAAATACAAAGTGGTATGGGAAAGCAGTTAGTATTTAGTTAAGCATTCTCTATCTAGGAAGAATTTTTAGTCAGTTAAATTTTGTTCCTGCTTCAGTTTTTGTTAAAAAGAGGAAGATAACAAAGGGACATAAATGAGGATACGTTTTGAAAAAGTAACTGCCTGCCACCTTCCAAAGAACACATAGCCAAATTCCTAGACCTGTGCTACCTAATACGGTAGCCACTAAGTCACACGTGGCACTTGAAATGTGGCGAGTCCAAATGGAGATGTGAAGTCTAAAACGCATGTTAGATTTCAGAAACTGAATGTGAAAAAGGAAGATAAAGTATCTTAGCAATAATTTTTTATATAGGTTACAGTGTGAAAAGATATTTTGGGTATATGAAGTTCAATAAAATATATTATTAAAATTAATTTCACTTGTTTCTTGTTACTTTTTAAAAGATTGATTTATTTATTTGAGAGAGAGAGAGAAAGAGAGAGCAGGGGAGGGGCAGAAGGAGAGGGAGAGGGAACCCAAGCAGACTTGGTGCTCAGCACAGAGCCTGAGGTGGGGTTTGATCTCATGACCCTGAGATCACCAGCTGAGCTGAAACCAAGAGTTGGATGCTTAACCGACTGCACCACCCAGGGTCCCATTTCTTGTTACTTTTAAAAAAATGAGGCTACTATAAGACTTAAAATTACCTAAATGAGTTGTATGATATTTCTATTGGACAATACAGTCCTAGGCTATTATTTTGAGATATCATTGTCCTGAGAACTGACCATGAGTAACAGCAAGATCTTCAATCACAGAATTAAAACTTAATTCAAAAGCCTTTTGAGAAGCAACTTGGAGATACATATTAAGAGACTTAAATGAGGCGCCTGGGTGACTCAGTTGGTTAAGCGACTGCCTTCGGCTCAGGTCATGATCCTGGAGTCCCTGGATCGAGTCCCACATCTGGCTCCCTGCTCGGCAGGGAGTCTGCTTCTCCCTCTGACCCTCCCCCCTCTCATGTGCTCTCTCTCATTCTCTCTCAAATAAATAAATAAAATCTTAAAAAAAAAAGAGAGACTTAAATGTATCTCAACTCTTTTGAGCAGGGATTTCTATTTCTAGCCATATAACCTAGCAATTCCATTCCTAGGTATATACCCAAGAGGAATGAAAACATATGTACACACAGAAACTGGTACACGAATGCTTATAGCAGCATTATTTACAATAGCCCAAAGTGGAAACAACCCAGTTGCCCATCAACTAAAAGAATGGATAAATAAAATGTGGTATATCCACACAATGGAGTATTACTCAGCTATAAAAAGGAAAGCAGTATGGGTACATGCTACAATATGGATGAACCTTGAAAACATTATGCTAAGGAAAAGAAGCCATTTGCAAAAGACCGCATATTACGTGATTCCATTCATATGGAATGTCCAGAATAGGGAAATCTATATAGATAGAGAGTAGAATAGTGGTTGCCTAGGGCTGGTGAGAGGTGGATGTTGGGTGAGGAGTAGGGAGGTGATAGCTAAAGGGTATAGGATTTCTTTTTGGGGTAATAAAAATGCTCTAAAACTGGCTGTGGTAATTTTGCATGGATCTGTGACTATATGAAAAATAACTGTATCCTTTAAATCAGTGAATTACATAGTATGTGAACTATACTCAATAAAAAGAGGTTAAAAAATTTATTCCTGGGAAATCAAAGAAAATAATCTTAAATAAATTAGAAAATCCCTTTTATTTATAAAGTTGTGTGCTATTGCATTACATATAATAGTGAAAAATTTAAAACAACCCAAATATCCAAATAGAGGAGTAGCTAAATAATTTATGGTATAGTCCCATCATGGAATGCAGATATTAAAATGATGAGTATAAGCAAATTCTTGTAAGAGCCTGTAATAATGTGAGGAAATTTCCGTTTTTTACGGTTAAGTGAAAAAAGACCTACTGTGATATATATTATTTGCATAACACCATAACAATAAAAATGCCTAGAAAAAAAACTAGGAGGAAATACTGGCCCCAAAATATTAGTAATATTTGGGTTGGGGGGATATGTGAGAATTTTTCCTCTTCATAATTTATTTTTCATATTTTTTATAATCAATTTTTAAATTGAAATCCAATAAATCCTATTTTTAAGATGACTTTTATGCTTTAATCGCCACGAGAGGAGAGCAGATAGATTTTTATAAGATCCAAAGACAGAAGTTGGAACAAGGCAGAATTTGTTTGAAACCTTCAATAAACCTTCAGTTAACCAAAACATTAAATTAATTATCCTGTTAATTGAACACCACCGTCCTTGTTACGTAAACACGAAGATAATTCACCATATTGAGGTGATAAATTAAAAAGGATGGCACGGTGGTATTGACTGTTACTTTATTCTGTTGATTGAGACCCTGGAACCCAAATTCTATCCCCTCCTATCTTCTCTGAAGTTTTCTTTTATTCCCATGCCCACAGGGAGGAAAGAAGAAAACCCCCTGCTCCTTTCCAAAATGAATTTTCTCTGTATGTTCTCCCTGCTGCAAATTTGTCATGTATTTGCAAACATGTTCACTTTTGCAAACTTGTTCCCTCTTTTCTGAAGAAACCCTTCCTTGGCCCCACTCTGGTTCCACTTCAGGTTTTCCTCTCTCCTCCCCCTCATTATGCTAGGCCTCCATTTTCTTCCCCACTTGGCAGTCTGGGTGGTATTGCAATGATCCTAGTAAAATAGCTCTCTGGAGTATTTATTATCCGCTCTCACCAAACCTCATGACCTCTCTCTGCAGTCTGTCTGCGCTAGGATTCTAGACCACTAACATTCTCCCCTCCATCCAGACTGTTGCCATCTACTGCCCATTCATGTTTTACCCGACCTTCAGACCCTGGTAACCAACTTCTTGCCAGAGATTTCTCAGATTCTGGTAGGCAAAAATAACTCGCACTTGGTCCTATGTGGGTGACGGCAAGGGCTGGGTCTTATTTACCTTGTTCCTATCCGGCAGAAAGTTCTCAGCATAGTAGATAATGCTTGATGCATGACCACAGCATCAGAGGGGCTGACGAGACAAGGGACATTGAGCTTTTTCATCTCCTTTTGGTGGTGTTCAAACATTTTCCTAGAAGCTGAGCATTTCTGACTATTCCTAAAATAGACTTCTAGAGCTAAGAAAGAGCTGGTTTAAAGTTCTCATTTATAGATAATGGACTGAAAGCCCAGTGGCAATCAAGCCACGCAGTTGGTCTTCAACAGAATCAGAACCAAAACTCAGGCCATCTGGCTCCCAAGTCAAATCACTACTCCCCTTTCCTTGCCTATCTTGTGCTTCTGTTGTCTAAAGGTTTCAGAACTGACTTTTGTATCCTCCTCACAGAAGTCCCCCAAGAAACAAAACAACCTACTATGGATGCAGCTGTCCTCCCTAGTCTGTGCACTCAAGATTTTAATTCACATTGAATATTCCTTTTGTACCAAATAGAGTGACTAGCTGTCCTGATCTGCCCCAGACTGAGGGGTTTCCAGGATGTAGGACTTGCAGTGCTAAAGGAAAGAGTCCCAGGCAAACCAGGACTATTGGCCACTCTTATCAGGCATTCTACTCAACAATTTAATATGTCTTTTTAAATGACAACCCTGCAAATAGGCATTCTCATTCCCATTTTATACATAAGGAAGACTGAGGATTAAAGAGGTTAAATGATTTGTCCAAGGATATGCAGTTTATAAATGTCAGAGTCAAGATTAAACCCCAGATTTGTTTAACTATAAGCTCATGATCTCTCCCCTACTTTCCAATTGGAAGTGCGGGTGCTTTACAGCTGTTAAAATCTGCACAGGGAAAGATAACTCTGTGAAATACTTAGTTTAAAAATTGATTTATTATAGGCTAGTTTCATTGAGGTGTTGCTAATTTGCATGATTGACACATAAGGAGAAGAAAAGCAGCTGCTTAAAATGCATAAATTATTTGAAAGTGATAATGAGCCAGGTAAAATTTAAATTACACAGTCTCAATCCATTTAGTCTTCCCGTCCTCTAGTGGGAGGTGGGGTGGATGGGAGACAAACCTGACATTTATTTACATGTCTAGAAAAAAATGAATCCAGTTAATTTTATTAAGCTATGTTTGAATCGAAGACCATGCACTCCAGTCAAATTAGTATAGAGCAAAGTGAGGAGAAATATTAGTACTTTGATGGTGGTTGGGTTAGTAGTTTGACAAATGAGATAGTTTGATAAATGAGAGCTTGGTTTTCTTCCTTTCTCTAATTCCAAGATCAATTTATTAATTCATTCTTTTCTTTCTTTAGGAAAAAAGCAGTCATTATAAGTTAAATATTCTTTTAAAAAATTAGATGTTTAAATTTTTTATAAAAAGATAATACATTCAAGTGGTTAAGAGAAAAGCATAAAAAGTCTATTCAATGAAGAGTCTCCCTTCCAACCTCAAGCCACACCACACAGTTGTTTCCCTCAACACAACTGATCACCACTATTCGTTTCCTGTGTGTACTTGCAGAGCTAGTTAATCACATGCAAGCAAATACTCCTTCTCCTTCCACAAAAATGGTAGCATATTAAGGACATTATTCTGTATATGGATTTTCTTTTAAACACAATCACACATCTGACGATAAATCAGTAGATAAAAAGCTTCCTTATTCTGTTTCATGGCCACATAATATTCCACTCTATGAATGTACCATATTTCTTAAACTAGTTCTCTGCTGATAGTACATACATCACTTAACAATTTTTATCAAATAATACATTCACATGTTTAAAAATTATATATATGGATATATATATGGATATATATTAGCATCTTTTACTCATTCATGTCTTCCATTCATCCCAGTTCTCCCACCTCACCACACATACACCCAGATAAAAATGTTATTAGTTTTAGATACAGCTTTCAGTTTCCTTATGCTTAGAGAAGTAAATAAAATGTATATCCTTATTTTTTCTCCTTTTATAGCCTCCTATATACACTATCCTGTGTTGTGAGTTTTTCATATGAGTACGTAGTGAGTGTCCTCATTTTTTGTTTAACTGTATAATTTTTTTTTTATAAAGTTACTGGTGAATAGGGGAGGGAGGGAAGGAAATTGTTTTTTTGTTAAGTTTTTATTTTTTAAATTTATTTTTAATTTTTTAAATTTATTTGACAGACAGAGAGATACAGCGAGAGAGGGAACACAAGCAGGGGGAGTGGGAGAGGGAGAAGCAGGCTTCCTGTTGAGCTGGGAGCCCAATGTGGGGCTTGGTCCCAGGACCCTGGGATCATGACCTGAGCTGAAGGCAGACGTTTAACGACTAAGCCACCCAAGGACCCCCAACTGTATAATCTTTTATTGTGTGGGTATACCAAGTTGTATTCAACCAGTCCTCGATTAATTAATGGTCATCGCCTACTCTTTTGCCTATTCAAATGCCCTGTGGCTCAACATCCTGTGACTATTGTCTGGACAGATAATTTAAGGTATGCGCTGAACTGCTTCTTCCTTAAGAAATTTTCTCATTAAGGGTTAAATATTAGTGCTGAATTTTTTGTTATTCTACACATGGCAGAAACCTCTTACCTTAAGCACCATAAATAGTCTCTCTGAATATTATTGAAATGCTGTTGCTACCACAATGAGGAATTACAGAAAACGCAGCGGCAATGATTACATTACTCTTCCCTATTGATCGAGCTGTTGCGGCCGATCCTGCGCGTGAGTGTGCTGAGAATGCCTGAGAACAACTGACAATACCCGGGGAATTTGTTTTTAATCTTTCTTTCTTTTGGGTGTGGAGAGGGTGCTGTGCGGAATGTGGAATTTGGAAGCCTCGGATGTTCACTGATCTTTAAAATGTTCCCTGACTAGGATCCAAAATGATAATTTCCAATGATCCCTAATTAATTACTTCAAGAGCTGGAGTTTTATATCACCAAATAATACAGAATATAGATAAATCTTGTTTTAGATTTATTTTGATGCAAACAGTTTGCATATCACATACAATACTCTAAAATCCTTCGTATGCAAGAGACATTAGAAGGCTTTTATTTAAAAGGCTAAACATAAATTATGGTAAAGTGGCTTTGGCTCTAAGATGGTTTAAATGGAAACAATCCAGTGGGGGGCAGGACAATTAGTCTACTTTTCGAAAATAGAGGCATGTTTTGCAATAAAATAGGGCAGACTGCTATTCCAGAGAGGATCTTTAATTCTAATGTATATGTACAACAGTGTCTCCATCAGACATAGCTGGGCAGCGTAAAGTAAAATGAAATAGCATTGAAATATAGCAATAATTATTTAGTTTTCGCATCAGGATGAGTTTGGGGGATGTAAATTTTGTTACTCAAGATAGAACTCATAGATTTAAAAATTTAAAGAATAAGGATTTAGGCTTCAGAGACCGTATGACATTTTGGCACCTGATGGGCAAGGGGGTGTAGTGGTCAAGGTACTGTCTGCAGGACAGTCCAGACCCGTGAAATTCATAGCCAACATGGGTATGCATTCCAGTTCCAAGGTTTTGTTAGCTCCGGATCGATTCCTAAGCCTCTGCTTCTCCATCCACCATGCCTGCCTATTTCAAACTCTCAATGAGTGGCAGCTTTCACAGCTTAGTCACTATACCAGGCACTTCTCCAAAGCTCTTGATTCTCACCTCTGATTTGCCTCATCTTGGGGGCAAGTTCTGGTGTCACACTGGGGTGTCAGATGGTGGCTTGGGAAATGATCATGAAGGCCTGAGTTCTAGGAAGCCACATCTCTCTCTCCACCCCTTTGAATGTCCCAGGGCTGATTTTGTGAGCAGTAGGCCAACGGCTGAGGATGGGGAAGGCTTAGTAACTGCTTGAAAGCCTCCCTATCTGATGACTGCTGTCCTAGGGCCCTGGCTCTTTTTGTCCCCAATCACAGCACTGCTGTTGGAGGGTTACTTCAATTGGGTGAAGCTCATACTGTGGGGTAAAGGACGTAAACTCCATACTATGCATTGAAACTCCTCTTCTATATCTGTCCATATATTTTTGAGCACCCAGAAGAAATGGTGAGAAACTAATGATCAGTTTACAGCAATTTAAAAGGGTGCTTTTCATGTCTAATTCCTACATTCTAAAGTAGCTATACAGTAACCTGTCAAGCATTTTCTTATTTCTTTAATGCAAGTAATAAAGAATGGGGAAAAATAGGGTAATGAAATCAAAGCTGTATTTTGACCAGTTTGTATATGTATTATGAAGAATTCATAAGGTATCTAAAGCATCTATGATACAGAAGAATCAAAACCGTATTTAAAGAGTATGCCCTTCAGAAAAGGTCAAAGAAAGCCAAGCCTATGGTTTAGAAATGGTAACAATGTACAGATTCAATGAGAAGTTTTAGGTCAGAGCTGATTTTTAAAAACATCTGAAAAGCAAATCAAGTCTAAATAAACATTGGAAATAAACAGCACACAAGTATATATGGGTTTGAAATTTTTCTTGCATTTATAATCCTCGATCTGCAGGAGAACTGCCACATTTTTCAGTCACTATTTATCCTAGGTAGATATTAGGCATTTAATGAATAAATGATGAATAAACGCATTAATTAGTGAACTGGAATAATGTCAGTGTCTAAAAACTTGTGACAAATTACAACATTTACAATATTTTCAATGTGATAATAGCAAGATGCAGATCTACATCTTGAATGTCAAATGTCTCATGGTTGAGTGATAAATCTAAAAATAAGACAAAAGAATTCTCCAGTACTTAAGGAAAAAACCATAAATGTCATCCATAAATCTGTTGCCTTTATAAAAATGCAGACTTTTGATTAAATATGTAACAAAAGATAGGTCTCATGACCATGTTACTCACAATTAGTTAATAATTTGCAGCAAGGGGCAGTGAGTTAATGTGTCATTAGTAATATTCAAACACACCAAAACCTAAGCTGGAAACCTAGAATAGCTGTATTTGAGGTCAAGTAATTATACTAATCCTTCCCCTAATTTTTTTGCCATTTTCTTATTTTAAGAGCAAAAATAGAAACAAAAAATACGTATTTTTAAATAGTGCAATTAGTTCATTTGCTTTATTATCTGGAGATCTTATAAAGTAGTATTTTATTCGGAGTGATTCTTGCAAGCTATTTGAAATTAAACATTTTCTCTGCACCTGTAAAAATGTGTAAATGATGAAGCTGGCAGCATGATGATCGCTTTACAGAGAAGCATTTCCTTCATCATCTTCAAGGTCATTCAGATTTATGATCTAATCACCCATGGCTCTTTAACAGGATGCATTTGAATCTGATTAAAGAAAAAACAAATAGCGGTATAGATTTATTAATAAAATGTGCCTGAGTGTCTCACTGATGTATACCTCTTTCCACAAATGAGGAGTTAAAAATTCACAAGAAGGGAGTTTCTGGGGATTTAATCTCAAATGTTTCAGCTTCTGAGTTGCTTCAGGAGTTGCTGCTTATGTATTGGTGTGTGTGGACTGTGAAGGGCTATCTGTTTCCCCCCTCTTTCTCTTTGGGGCTTAATTACTTCACCTACATCCTAATTCAGGTAACTCATAAAGCTCAGCCTTTGTTGTAGGTCCAACAGCTGTCTTATGTCAGTAGCAAGTGAAATGTTCACAAAGTACCGGAATGCTGCAAGACAGTTTATAGCGGTGCAATAAAAGGTAAATTGAATTTACAAAGATGCATTTGTCACTGATTAAAAACTTACAAAGTTAATTGGAAACACTGTGGAGGTGTTACCACACAACTCGAGGTGTAATGGGTGGTTCTAATTCAGCCTGGAGGGGAGTTGCGGGTCCCATTATGGTCTCCCATAGTAAGATGCCCGGCGACGCGCTCCAGTTTAAGTAGCAAAGCAACACAATAAAGATCTCGAATATTTTTAATAGGAGGGGAGTGTAAATTTACTCACATTTAGTCTCGAGAATAGCTAAAGGAAAAAACCTGCAGTGTTACGAAAATGCTAAGTGTGCTGATCACATGGCTTCCCCCAAGAAAACATACTGAAAGTTTTTTATTTTCTCCGTCTGCAACTTTTCTTATTTTTCTGATAGTTAAACCGGCGGCACCACTGCAAGAAGCATATCAGTTGGGAAGGGAAAAATCAGACTGCAATGGCCAGCAATCTGAAGTTAACAGAACCCTCCCTTGGGACCATGGCGAATTATCTCCACATAATTCACTTAACCTTTGGCATTTGGGGACTTGGGAAACTGAATGTATTTCTAAACTTGAGGCTTTTAATTGCTGGTTTTAGTGTCACTGGTCCAGCTCAGTTGGAGAGATGATGATTGAAAAACAGTTCTAGGAGGCTTTTCACCTCTGGTGCGCATCCTGGATATAATTAAGTTGGTGGCCTGGGGTGGCCTTTACATTTCTGCAGACAGGAGTGAACAGTTAAGCCCCAAGTGATGGGCCTTATGTGGACATTCTGTGTGTGCCTTGACTAGACTAGGTATATGTGAAGAGATTAAAAGGAAAAACACTGAGATAACTAAACCAAGTAATCACCTTCAGTAAACTCATTACATCAAATAACTAGTACCAAATTATCAGAGTCACAGAATTTTTTGGCTGGAGCCTTGGAGATCATATGTTTAAATTCAAATCGCGTGTACTGAAGTTTATGCATATTTTTATTTCCATATAATTTATATTCTCTACTTTCCAATACTCTAGTAGTATTTACCAGATGTGTTTTTGATGTTAGAGATGGTACTGATAATGGCATTTTTATATGTGTTTAATTTGTTACCTCTGATGGATGGGCAAAGTTTTAAGTCTGATGGATTCCTTTCGTCAACAAAGGAGACCATATAGCCCCACAAATCTATTTCTTTTAAACTAGTGTTTACTTACATAGTGCTTACTATGTGCTAACTGCTTTTTGTATTTAACCCCATTTAATCCTCACAACAATGCTCTAAAATAGGTGCTATCATTATCCCCATTGTACAGATGAGGAAACTGAGCTTCTAAGATGTTAGGTAACTTGCCCAGGTAAGCACTGGAGCCAGAGTTCCCATCTTGTACTGTCCAGTTATAGAGGAAGCGCTCTCTGCTATATGGCCTCATTACCACTGAATCTGGAGGTCAGAGCCCTATTGTTAATATGCAGAGATGACATATTAACTTGACCTTTGCTGGTTCCCTAGGATTGGGGACTGACATCAGTAATGAACTGAATAGTAGGAGCAAAAGTGGAGCTCATTTCTAAGAGGCAATGTGCTATTGTGGAAAGTGCACGGAATTTGGTATTTGAGTCCGAAACTTCCCTAATAGGCTTCCACTGACCTGGATAAGGCAAATTCTTGAAACCTCAACTTCTTTATCCATAAAATGGGAGATAATACACCTTATGGTGGTTGTGAGGGTTAAATGGAACAAACACTAGGTAAACAGTAAAATTCTATTTAAATATTAATTACGATTTTTCTTCAACTTCATACAATATTATTTTTAGGCTTTTCACCAAAATCTCTTATAAAATAGTTGCACTCACAAGCTGCTTGATAAACTTACTTGAGTTCACTTGGAAGGAGCACTGAATAGCACACGCCACCAATCCTAGGAGGACTCACTGGCCCTTTGCTGTTACCTGTTTTGTTCAGAATATTCCTTAGGTGTTAGGAATATGTAATGTATGTAACTCTCAGGAAATTGTCTTCCTGAATGATTCGTATGCAGTGTTCAAGGAACCAATCATTTTGCAACCACAGAAAAACTTGAAGATAGAGGAAGATGTCAAGTTAAAAACTCTGAAAGTTTGCAGAATTTCATTAGACTTCTTTGAAAAATCAGAAATGCATCATTATGGAAGGGAACTTAGGAGAATGTTAATTATTTCATCGTTTGGGCGTGTAAAAAGTGGCTCAGCCAGAGGCACCCAGGAATGTGCCCCAGTCAGCAGGCAGTTCCATTTACCCTTTAATTCCTCCCATTAAGCGTCTTTCTTTCTTTTTATCTTGTATCTGTGGCTTATTGAATTTTCTAAAGCCTTTGTTTATAAAATTGTCCTTTTATTGATGCTGCTTATTAAGTAAATATAGTTGCAACACAAATCCATTATTATATTTACAAGATATCAACTATTCACTGTCATCAACTCTTGGCACCCATCTCTAACCAGACACAAGTACAATCTGAATGATTTCAATCTACACATAAATTAAAGAAACAAATTGTAACTCTACTTCTTTTTCTCACCAGCTTTTGGTGAAAGAGTCAAAATGTAAAATGGCCAAAAGAGTGAAATTCACAAACTTAATGATCACTTCTTCAAATCTCTGAGGTTGAGACCAACTACCCCATGAAGTATAGATTACTATTATCCCATTCTTTTTTATAATAAGGAAATCAAGGTTTTAAGAGATTTGTCTAAGATCAGTGGAAGCGGGTCAGAGAAGACCCTGGGATTTACGTAACAAGTCCTTTCATAGAAGGGCTCACAGGGATGTTTCTGCCACAAAGGATAAGGACTCTTCAATACAAGCAAATTTGTATTCTAATCTTTGAGCCCACGGAAGTAGCATCACCTTCCACAAACAAACTCAAATTTATTTACAAATATGTATCAAAAACAATTCCATATTTTAAAAGCATTTATCTCAACACACCCTTCTTTTGAAAATATGAGGAGGCAAGTAGAAATATATAAAGTGAATTGTGGTTTAAGAGGAAAAGTTTGAACAACAAAAATACTGGAATAAATGAGAGGTCACTTTCCTTTGTTTCTAAGTAGGGTATTTCCTCTGACCTTGAAGAGTAACCTCTACGTTAAGGCTCAGATCTATAAGATTTCAAGACTTGAATGAAACATGAATGACTTCAGGATGACATTTAAATGGTCACACAGCCTCTTCTGGCTAAGGATTTCAAAATATTTATGAAGAAATGAACCTACATGTTATATTACTATTAGGAGGTATTGGTAATATGCACATATTACCCAAATTATGCCACCTACAGGCAGAGGAACTGAGCAGCTGAAAGATAACAAATCTCGCGTCTAAGGCAAGGGTCTTCCTTCTCACTGGGCTCTATAGTACTAAGTTCCTGTTCACAGAGTTAAAATTTTATGTTAGATAGCATGGAATCATCACTGAATGTAGAAGTTAGAGTTTAGATACCAATAAAAATGATTAGCTGTGTAATTCTGACAGTCTTATAACCTCTCTAGGCCTTAGCTTGCTCATCTTTAAAATGTATATTTATAGGAGAGAGACCTGGGAAGGAAGGAAGATATGTCAGCTCAACATTTCCAAACTCTGTCCCAAGGAACACTAGCATTGTATGCTGGGGCCAGAAGCTTGTGAGACAGCGGGTGCCATGTTGGCAGTTTGAAATTGACCATGGTGAGAATTTATACCATGGAAACACAGGTAAATGCTACAAATCGGGCCCCTCCCTTTCCCAAAAGTTGTTAAACATTTGCCATTACATCACGAATGTTCATAGATACTCTTTGCATAAAGAGTTCTACAGTCAAATAGGTTTTGGAAACACAAGGTTTTACAAAGTTAAACAGGTCCTTTCTCTTTCTCCATCCTTCTGTCCTTCCTTCTCTCTTCCTTCTTCTCACCCTCCCTCTTTCCTTTTCTCCTTCCTTCCTTCTCTTGTCCTGACAAGTAATGTGATTCTTAAGGACACCAGCAAGAGATATACAGCACCTCACATTACAAAACTTTATAAAAATGCTCTTCAGACATACCTCTTAATCCTTAAATTCCAGTCCTCACTGGGAATGGATCAAATCTTTTCCTATTTCTCTTCTCTTTCTCCACTTTCTCTGAGATCTAGATCTTCATTTCTTTTTCAGTTAGCATGCTATTTTTGTATAAAGTAATAAATATATATATATTTAGAGAATAAAATATGGTTTTTCTTTTCTTTTTCTTACTATAGGTCTGCCAAGACTTTATATGCTAATGTGCACTGTGAGAGGACATTTCAAACTTTATTTGAATACAGAAACTGCTTCCCTAAACACCTATTAACATGTTGAAGTACATGGATTTTTTTTGGAAGGAAGTTTCAGAAATAATGAAGTAATGGATTTCGAAGAAGTCTTTGAGCTGAAAAATTATACTAAGTGTATGATTTTATTTTTATTTTTTTTAAAGATTTTATTTATTTATTTGACAGAGAGAGACACAGCGAGAGAGGGGAACACAAGCAGGGGGAGTGGGAGAGGGAGAAGCAGGCTTCCCACGGAGCAAGGAGCCTGATGTGGGGCTTGAATCCAGGACCCTGGGATCACGACCTGAGCTGAAGGCAGAGGCTTAACGACTGAGCCACCCAGGCACCCCTAAGTGTATGATTTTAAAGATTGCTATTATTTCAGATGTAGGATGAACCACATGGTGTGTACAGGTCGTAGGTTTTGGATAAGCTTTTGAAACAAGGACTAATGATTCTGTTGACTTACTTTGAGAATGGTAAAGAGTCACATTGTTTTCAAGTATTGAAATGTTCAGATTCCTTTTATGTTTATCTAGAATATAGGTGTAAAAGGTATGGGTATAAAAGGTTTTGTGAAATTTCAAGAAATGTTATGCTGTTGCCCTAATCCAAAATGTTCTAGAAATGGAACATGTGTACTACCTTTTGAAGTAGAAAATCAATGACAATTCTCAGAAAGAACTAAGTGTATTTAAGCATCTATGTACAATTATATACTGATGAGGAGATAGACGGATGGATGGAGAGATATAAATATAGTTTCAAGAAATTTGAGATCCATGAATTGAAGTTTGGTTTTTACCTCAACAGATCCTGTTCACTAAATTTACATGATTTCTATGCTACGTTTGCAAGTTCATGCCCATTGCTTCAACTAGTGTTAAGGGATGTTATAAGATTCTAATGCCTCATGAAAAATTTATCCAATTAACTCTTTTGATTTATTGTCAGAGATTTTCTAAAGATAAATTGTAGTTACTGAAAACAGTTCATTTGTCTGTGAAATATGGTATCATTATGAAGTATAATATAAGTGACTAATCCAGTGCCTCGCCTTGCTCATACCGAGTTCATGCTACTAGAGTTCTTGTTAGGTTGAATTAGTATATGGATTCTGATAATTGCTATTAAAATCAGGTGAGATGTTAAAAGACCAAAGTAAAGCAAAAGGCCACGGGAGATGGCAACATGGATTGAAGGAATTATTGAACTCTTATTCCAGAACATAGGGATAAATCTTAAAGATTGCCGTCTTTAAACTCACCCTGTATCTTATTGAAGAGAGCAATAAAAACTTCTGTCTGGTCTCAGTGTGTTAAAGCTACTGCTGAAAGGGTGTGAGACTGAAGGGATCCAGCGGTGAGTTGTAAGTGACACATGCATGAACCTGTTCACAATTAACCTTTTTCTCCCTCTCAGAATTCACAAGGGACTTGGCCCACAGGAAGCTGGAGTTAGCTTTCTTCTCCTTTCAGTGAGGAGAAAATGCATTTTGCAGAAAATACTCCCTGTTCACCATATCAGAGATCACTTGGAGAATAAGTTAATGTCACATTACCATCCACAGGTTAGCTAAATGTTGAAAGAAGCTGGTATGGATAGAGGCTGGGAAGACTTACTCTTAAGGGTGTAAAGCCTGAATAATGTCAAAATGCAAGCAAACTGAACAGCGAAAATAGAGATATTATAAACAACCCCTGTCAGAAGCAAAGATAAGCCAGGGGGACTATTTCTGAATATTCCTCAGGGACAGATTATAAATTCTTGCTTCCTTGGAGGAAGACTATCCAGGAAATGCCTGTGATACAGGAATGGAAGGCTTTTTATTTTGTCTTCTTTTTCTCAAAAAACAGATACTCTCAGCTCGGGGGGTGGGGGGGGAGTTCTTCTCCCATGAAAGTAGAACTGCTTTTAGGAAAAGAAAGAGCAAATGCTGAAATGAGGTGAATTCATGTTAGTAGTAGGTTGACATTATTCTTTGAAAACCCCACGCAATTTTGTGAACTATTGTATACCTAGTGTCCAACACACATTAGGCAAACATTACATTTTTGCTGAGTAAATATGAACTAATGAATACATGAAAGACTTTTTTTAAAAAAACATAGGTAGATAGAGGGGCGCCTGGGTGGCTCAGTAGTTAAGCGTCTGCCTTCGGCTCAGGTCATGATTCCAGGGTCCTGGGATCGAGCCCCACATCGGGCTCTCTGCTCAGCGGGAAGCCTGCTTCTCCCTCTCCCACTCGCCCTGCTTGTGTTCCCTCTCTCGCTGTGTCTCTCTCTGTCAAATAAGCAAATAAAATCTTTAAAAAAACCCACAAAAACATAGGTAGATAGAGAGGTCAGTGAGCAAATATAAAAAAGGGAGCTAGGTACCTTTATATATCCAACACAAACTGATACATTCAATTTTCTTTCTGGCAAATTAATATTACCATTCTTTATAATAATCACATAGTTCCATATGTTTAGCTAACACTTGTGATCTTATTGTATTCACCTCTATGCCGAAACTCTTATTTTCACCAGTGATGGGAATTAACTCTCGTACCATAAGAGTGTTGGAGAAATCTATCTTCAAGGGATAACCCTCATAGCAGAACCAGGTTAATGTGGGGAGAAGCCCCCACCCAAGAGTCTGTAAGCACTAGGCCTAGCTCTCCATACCCCCACTGACTGTCCAGTTACCTTTTATCACTTCTCCAGGTCCCACTTCCTATTTGGAACCTTTGCTCTTGTGTCTGACAGCTGTGAGGATGTGGTGCTCAAGCCCCTTTGCCCCGTGCCATCCTCTTGACCGTGCATTCTACAGCAGGAAGACCAGGTCCACACTCAGCTTCACTGGCAGCCCCAGATCCTAGAATGTCAGCGTGGCTAAAAACCTAGCCCTTCTGTCCTTGGAGGGAAGATCAGACTTGGTTCCCAGTTTCCTCAAGGGGATTTAACTAGCTCATTTCAAGGTTATGTTTAGATACAACAGTCTATGAATTTTGATTTTTTTTTATGTTAAAGTATCTTTTAAAAATTTTTATTGTTATGTTAATCACCATACATTACATCATTAGTTTTTGATGTAGTGTTCCATGATTCATTGTTTGTGCTTAACACTCAGTGCTCCATGCAGAACGTGCCCTCTTTAATACCCGTCACCAGGCTAACCCATCCTCCCACCCCCCTCCCCTCTAGAACCCTCAGTTTGTTTTTCAGAGTCCATCGTCTCTCATGGCTCATCTCCCCCTCTGATTTCCCTCCCTTCATTCTTCCCCTCCTGTTATCTTTTTTTTTCCTTAACATATATTGCATTATTTGTTTCAGAGGTACAGATCTGTGACTCAACAGTCCCTCACAACGCTCACCATAGCACATACCGTCCCCAGTGTCTATCACCCAGTCACCCCATCCCTCCCACCCCACCCCCCACTCCAGCAACCCTCAGTTTGTTTCCTGAGATTAAGAATTCCTCATATCAGTGAGGTCATATGATACATGTCTTTCTCTGATTGACTTATTTCGCTCAGCATAACACCCTCCAGTTCCATCCACGTCGTTGCAAATGGCAAGATCTCATTCCTTTTGATGGCTGCATAATATTCCATTGTATATATATACCACATCTTCTTTATCCATTCATCTGTTGATGGACATCTTGGGTCTTTCCACAGTTTGGCTATTATGGACATTGCTGCTATAAACATTGGGGTGCACGTACCCCTTCGGATCCCTATTTTTTTTTAAAGATTTAAATAATCTTTAAATTTAAAGAGCAGGGAGCCTGATGCAGGGCTCGATCCCAGGACTCCGGGATCATGACCTGAGCCGAAGGCAGATGCTTAACCGACTGAGCCACCCAGGCACCCCTACAAATTCTATAATAGAAACTTAAGGTTTCTTGATTGTAAATTTCTGGACAAGTTCAAAGTTTAAGCTGAGATTTTTTCGTTTGTACCATAAGCACACATTTGGGTCTTCTTGTTTGAAAATCTCAAACTGACATTGAGTTTGGGTCTGAAGATGTGCCCTCTTGTTTTTGCCAGATGCCAGCACCATGGTTCTATCAACCCTGTGTGGAGAACTAGGAGTCTAAAAAGCTACAGCCGGGTGCACCCTGCGGGTGCAGATTAACCCCAATAATGGCTTTAGCCCTTTTCTGCTTCTGTAATTCCAGGCCACTCTCGTCTATCCTAGGGCTTCACCAATCACTTTGAGGTCAGTGATTCAAGAAAGCCCTGTCCGGGTCCACCCTGGGTGACCCCAATACTCCATTTTCTGCCTGATGCTCCCATTACCAATTTCTCCTCCAACTTTCGCAACATTCTCTCAGCTATAGAACCCACAAACTTAGAGGTCATCTTTTACTCTTTGTCTTCCTTTTATCCAGTCACTGGTTCCTGTCTTTCCTGCCTCTGATTCCTCTATTCATTTCACAGCAGTTACTGTGTCCCTTCTGTAGGGCACTAGGCACTGTATCAGGGACGGGGCATAGGAGGGGCTCTGGGTTCTTGTACATCTTGCCCCTTCCACTCTAGTCCCTCGGTTCCCATTCCCATCTACCTGGGACTAAGGCGACGCTGGACTGATGTTGATCTTTTAATCCAGTTTACATATGGGACTACCTGATCAGTCTTCTAAAACACAGAGATGACCAGGTCATGTCTTTGCTCAACAAACTCTCAATGGCTCCCAGTTCCCTATCATAACACAGCCCGTTGTAGAAGGAGCACCGAGCTAGGAGAGCTAGGAGTCTGCAGGTTGAGTCCTGGAGTAGCAGCAAGCTACAACCGAAGCCGAGTAGGTTCCGAATCCTGGCTCTGTCCACAGCTCACTGTCTGATGTAGGACTCTTTTCTGGACTTCTGTTTCTTTATCAGTAATGAGGCAGAGGGAATGAGTATCAGGTGCGGTAAAGAGAGACACAGCGAGAGCAGGAACACAAACAGGGGGAGTGGGAGAGGGAGAATCAGGCTTCCTGCTGAGTAGGGAGCCCGACGTGAGGCTTGATCCCAGGACCCTGGATCATGACCTGAGCCGAAGGCAGACGCTTAACGGCTGAGCCACCCAGGTGCCCCGGAAGAGCTCCTTTGTTTGACCCCAGAAGGAGATGGTTTCATCATTCTCTGCTGCCTTCTTTCCAATGTGAACATAGTCATCAGCGCAGCCAGTAGCTATGGCCCAGACGAGGCTCGGCCCAGAGCTGGCCCTGGTGTGTCAGAAAAGGGAGAATTAGGAACAGTAAGGCTGACTCTGTTGTTTCATTCATTAAAAACGCTTAGAGTTTAAAACTTCAAACATGAACACGTCTTCTGGTGCTAAATGAATGTTAGAGCCGGTTGGAAAACGATTAGTCTCTCCCAGGTGGGGCTGTGGCCACTGACTCTCGCAGGGGCCTCTCTGCAGCGCCCAGCTCAGGAGGACTGGTGACGGTTCTCGCTGTTGCCAAGAGGTTTTCGGCCTTCCTCTGCCAAGGCCGTCTTTCTAGCGTGTGACATTCAGGGGACAGCAGTGGCAAATTTGGTGCTTTTGGAGCACTGATATTTAAGAGTAGCTATTTCTACACATAAAGCAAATATGGTTGTGAATATATTTGGATTTATATTAGAACAAAATCATATGTTCCCAGAACAGACGTATGCGAGCTCGTTGATTTTTTCCCCCCTCTTTGATGGTTCTATGACAAATTTGTTGTTGAGTTATGGTCATCACAGCTACATAAAGAACAGCAAGGGAAAATGATAGCCCATCATATATTACCATGATGTGCCCGTGTTATTCAGGGTGATTATACAGATTCTAGAGGTATATCATATTGACTACCAGCCCGAGTCTTACCCACTGCTGTGCCCCCTCTGTGACCTCACAGCTACCCAGTCTTGCCTGCTGGCTTCATGGGGACCTTGTGCGTGCAGAGAAGAGTTAGATGGGAGAGATAATGAGAACTACTTTTCAATCTTATTACATTTATAATTATGTACTTGAATTTCACTTAGAGAATAGCAATTTGTAGCTTTGTGTTAGGTGCCTATCATATAGTTTACATAGTTTTGGGTGATTTCCTTGTAAAATGATGTCTTATAAAACCATGTCCAAATTATTTAGAAAATAGTTATTAATTTCTTGGCAGATTATACTTAGCTAGATCATTTTTTTGTGGCCATTATGTACATATGAATAAAATAGCTTGCAGGAATTTTGCATTTGCCCTGCATTTTTCATTAATCTGGCTTTAAAAGACAGAACTTAGGGGCGCCTGGGTGGCTCAGTTGGTTAAGCGACTGCCTTCGGCTCAGGTCATGATCCTGGAGTCCTGGGATCGAGTCCCACATCGGGCTCCCTGCTCAGCGGAGAGTCTGCTCCTCCCTCTGACCCTCCCTCCTCTCATGCTCTCTCTATCTCAGTCTCTCTCTCAGATAAATAAATAAAATCTTTAAAAAAAATAAATAAATAAAAGACAGAACTTAGACTATCCTTTAAAAAGATTTTAATCTAGATAGGTCTTGCCCCTACCCTGAGCTACTTTTCTCCCCAAATAGGGTATTATCGCTCTTTCTTAAGTTGATATTTATAAAGTACTTAGAATAGTACGTGACACATGGTATTAAGTAGAAGAAATAAATAACTATGAAAATAATGAAAAACAAAAACCCCAGCAGCATTTGGGAGGAAAATTCCAATAACTTTGGCATTATCCATAGCTCATGTGTGAAAGTACAGTAATTTTAGGACGTACCTTAGAGAAGATTTTAAACCAGATAAAAGTCAATATCGATGTTTAAAAAATACATTAAATTTACTTTACACAATTATTCATGTTTATTGTAGAAAATATATACAAATACAGATAAAAATTCCACTACCCAGAAACAACCACCTTAATGTTTTGTACTTTTTTCCAGAATTCCCTTTCTGTATATATACTGTACATATATAAGTATTTAAAAATATAAATGTGCAGGAGCTATGTTTTAAGATCTGCATTAATAGGTATACATGTTTTAAATAAATTTTGGGGGGGGGGTCTCTTTTTCTCATTCATTCAAGGGTTTAATGAATCCCTACAAAGCACTTTAAATGATTGCTGTGTTGATAAGCACGTGACGGGCCCTGAGCTCTCTGCCCTTAGGTGTTTTTTTTTTAAATTTTTTTCTTTTTAAAGATTTTACTTATTTGACAGAGACATAGCAAGAGAGGGAACACAAGCAGGGGGAGTGGGAGAGGGAGAAGCAGACTCCCCGCTGAGCAGGAGCCCGATGCGGGGCTCGATCCCAGGACCCTGAGATCATGACCCGAGCCGAAGGCAGATGCCCAACGACTGAGGTACTCAGGCGCCCCTGCCATTACGTGTTTTATGCTGTCTGGTCCTTGTAACAACTAAGAGTAGCTACTTGTCCATCCACATTACAGAGAACATTGATCTGAGGATCAGGCCAAGGAACTGAGCAAGGCCACACAGCTGGAATTCGAATCCACTGTGCTCTAAATCACTGGACTTCCATGTTAGATATCTCCATGGAGTAAGATAATAAATTATGTTGATAATATTAAGGGCAACATCTTCATAAAAAAGCCACATAAATCAATTATCATGAGCCACAACCTATATTCAACCCATTTCCTGCACTTTGGTCCTACTTTTGGTTCGACTTGCTGGCTGAGATTTCCAGGGCATGAACATTGAAAGATCTGCAGTTTTATCAGGTCCCCATTCTAATACCCTAACACAAGTCATTGTCCTTCTCTTGGTTTCTTTTTTAATTGTCCGTAACAAGAGGGGATTGAGTCATGTTATTTATTCACCCACAATTTATTGAACAAGACAAGTTAGGCAGCTGTATAACAAAAGGAATAAGATATCCTCTCCTCAGTGAGCTCCCCTCACTGTAGAATAAAGGCTGCTGGGCTTCAGTAAGCTGTGTGCTTGGACAGACGTGCCAGCGAGCACAAGGTTGGTGGAGCCCAGGGAAAGGAGAAACCCCTCCTCCAGCCCTTCCAGCTCTGAATCTGACACTCTACAATGACTCACCTTGATTCAGGCCCTCTCTTCTCCATCCTTTTAAATGTAACTCACCTCAAGTTACATGTGTGTTTACTGAAGCTTTCAATATTTCAAAAATAAGGGTGTGTTGAAGCTTTCAAAATAAAGTAGGTTAGCTCAAACACTTTGATAATTGCCATGACAATGTAATGCCACCCATTTGGCTTCTTCTTTGAGGGCAGGATAAAAGCTTTAAATGTGTTTTTGCGTTAGTTTATTACAGGTTAAGAAGTGATTTGGACTTGGGCGCCTGGGTGGCTCAGATGGTTAAGCGTCTGCCTTCGGCTCAGGTCACGATCTCAGGGTCCTGGGATCGAGTCCCGCATCGGGGTCCCTGCTCCTTGGGAGCCTGCTTCTCCCTCTGCCTCTCTCTCTCTCTCTCATGAATAAATAAATAAAATCTTTAAAAAAAAGTGATTTGGACTTTACAAAATTAAGAAGTCCATCATTCATTCTCATTCTCATTCCACTGAAAAATAAAGGCAAGGTATGTAAAGATGGAACTCACTCCATACAAAAATGGGTATTTGTGGTTTTTCTTTGTAAGTAATGCTGGAAGGTCTGGAGATAAATTGTTGGAAATAAAAACCACACACGTTATATTTCTTAGTAAAATATTTGTAAAGGGAAAAAGTCCAAACCTTATTTTGTTAAAATAAATTAAAAGGGAGATTTCTAAAGAAATCTCTATAACCTATTTATTTTGTTTTATTTATGTGCTGTCTCATTCTACAAAGAGATCATCTATAACCTTGTTTTTTAGTCAAATAAAATTGTAAATCCTTATTGGTGTAGGAAGTAAAAATTTGCATATTGGATTCTTAAATATTGCTGCCAAAATATTCATAACCTATTGATTTTAGGACATTTTACATCCCATGAGTTTCCAAGTATAGGCTTCAATACTTTGACAAATAAGGTAACCAAATTTTCATTTATTTAATGTAGAATTACTGCTAAAAAAGTAGTATGATTAGTCCACAGCTATAGCATATTCAGTGGTGAAAACCTGAAAGCTTGTCCTCGAAGATCAGGAACAAGACAAAGATATCGTTCTACTCTCACTAGTTTTAGTCACCATAGTTCTGGAAATCCTAACCACAATACAATACAATCAGAAAAGGCATCCAAATTGGTAATGAAGAAGTAAAACTGTCACTATTTGCAGAGGACATGATATTATACATAGAAAACCCTAAAGATTTCATTAAAAATATATTAGAATAAATGAATTCAGTAAAGTTTCAGATACAAAATAAACATACAGAAATCTGTTTCTCCACGGTAATAACAAAGTAGCAAACAAATAAAAAAAATACTATTTACAATTGTATCAAAAAGAATAAAATGCGTAGGAATAAATTTAACGAAAGAGGTGAAAGACGTGTACTCTGAAAACTATAAGACACTGATGAAAGTAATTGAAGGCAACACACAAAAAAATGGAAAAATATACTATGCTCATGGATTGGAATATTGTTAATATTGTTAAAATGTCCACACTACCCAAAGCCATCTACGGATTCAATGCAATCCCTATCAATACCAATAGTATTTCTCAGGGAACTAGAATAATACTTAAAATTATATGGAACCACCAAAGACCCCGAACAGCCAAAGCAATCTTGAGAAAGAACAAAGCTGGAGGTATCACAATCCCAGGTTTCAAGCTATACTACAAAGGTATGGTAATCAAATAGTATGGTATTGCCACAAAAATAGACACATAAATCAATGGAACAGAATAGAGAGCCCAGAAACAAACTCATACCATCAGTTAATCTATGAAAAAGAAGGCAAGAATATACAATGGGGAAAAGACAGTATTTTTTTTATAGCCTTTTCTTTTTTATTATGTTATGTTAATCATCATACATTACACCATTAGTTTTTTTTTTAAATATTTTTCTTATGTTAATCCCCATACATTACATCATTAGTTTTAGATGTAGTGTTCCATGATTCATTGTTTGTGCATAACACCCAGTGCTCCATGCAGAACGTGTCCTCTTTAATACCCATCATCAGGCTAACCCATCCTTCCACCCCCCTCCCCTCTAGAACCCTCAGTTTGTTTTTCAGGGTCCATAGTCTCTCATGGTTCGTCTCCCCCTCCAATTTCCCCCCCTTCATTCTTCCCCTCCTGCTATCTTTAAAAAAATTTTTTTTTTACATATAATGTATTATTTGCTTCAGAGGTACAGATCTGTGATTCAACAGTCTTGCACGCTTCACAGCACTCACCATAGCACATGCCCTCCCCAATTTCTATCACCCAGCCACCCCATCCCTCCCACCCCACCCCCCACTCCAGCAACCCTCAGTTTGTTTCCTGAGATTAAGAATTCCTCGTATCAGTGAGGTCATATGATACATGAAAAGACAGTCTCTTTAATAAATTGTGGTCGGAAAACCAGACTGCCACATGCAAAAGAATGAAATTGGACCACTTTCATACACCATCCAGAAAACAAATTTAAAATGAATTAAAGACCGAAATGTGAGATATGAAGCCATAAAAGTCCTTAAAAGAAAACATAGTGCAGTAATATGTTGAACATCAACCTTAGCAATATTTTGGGGGCAGGGGAAACAAGAGCAAAAATAAATAACGGGACTACATCAAAATAAAAAGGCTTTTGCACAGCAAAGGAAACCATCAATAAAGCAAAAAGGCAACCTACTAAATAGAAGATATTTGCAAATATTTCTGAAAAGGGGTTAATATCCAAATATATAAAAACTCATACAACACCAAAAAAAATCTGATTTTAAAAAGGGCAGAGGATCTGAATAGACATTTTTCCAAAGAAGACACAGAAATGGCCAACAGATGCATGAAAATATGCTCAACATCACTCATCAGGGAAATATGAATCAAAACCACATACTCCAAAAAAAAAAAAAACCGAAACAAAAAAACCCCACATACTCCTTCACATCTGTCAGAATGGCTAAAATAAAAAAGACAAGAAGTAAAGTTTTGGTGAGGATGTGGAGAAAAGGGAACCCTTGTGCACTGTTGGTGGGAATATAAACTGGGGTAGCCACTCTGGAAAAC
>NW_023270377.1:56215306-56217408 GCF_011800145.1 Mirounga leonina | reverse complement strand
AGAAAGAAAGAGAAAGAAAGAGAAAGAAAGAGAAAGAGAAAGAAAGAAAAGAAAGAAAGAAATACCATATGATCCAGTAATTCTACTTTGGGGACTTACCTGAAGAAAACAAAAACACTAATTTGAAAAGATATATGCACCCCTTTGTTAATTGCACCATTATTGTTAGAAGGTGGAGGAGGGTCAGTAAAGTCTTCTCCAGACTGAGAAGCCACTTCAGACTGAAGAATGAAGCAAGCTACTCCACACTGTTCACACAGTTTTCTTCGGGGTAACTTACCGACAGGGGGCATCTGGCGATAATCCAGGCGCGTGGAGACCGTTCCCCCGCAGTCATTCTCCGAGCCTTTCTCCACACAGTCTGGACGTGACCGTCAGGTTTTATAAAGTGAGGCGCATGGTGGTGACGTCACAGGGTAGTTAGCTAAGGTGGCGCCATGTGTGCGCCAGAGGAGCTCTACTAGTTACCTAAAGTAGACCCTTCTGTGTGCCGGTCGTTTCTAGTAGTTATCTAAACTGGTGCCTTCTGTGCACCACTCTAGGTACGGTCAGAAGAAGCCCCCCACATCCCCATCAGGGTGCACATTAACCTCCAGAGGGCCCGGAACTCATAGCCTTGACGGAAGCCATTGCTGAGGCGTGAACAAGATGGAGGGCCAAACATGGATTCAGCGCGGTCAGCACTCCTACAAGTATTTATGGGAGCTACCTAAATATTCAGCAATAGATGAATGAATAGAGGAGATGTGGCATATTTATGCAACGGTCACACGGGTCACATCTCATTAATTAAATTTGATTCTGAGCGGCAAAGTTCTTCAATAAACTTTCGGTGCAGTATCTTTCTGGTTCGAGCTTGAAGAATATTCACGCTACTTGTGATCATGCAGAGAAGACAAATGTTAACTTGTGATTCTTTGAGTGCCTTTTCCTCAGGTGCTGCATGTAGTTTAGATTCTGATTGGTAGATGGAGGGGAATGTGGGTCACAGAAGGCTCCAGAATAATCGATAGTATATATAGAGATAAGAGAAACCACTCATCTCCTTTTTTGGATAAAGGCGTTATTTGCCCAAACCATTAACTTTCTAGGTGTTTTTAAAGACTACAAAACCTCTTTCGATTTAGGCAAAAAAGATGGTATCCCCTCGGTTAGACTGTTCCACCCTCTCAGCTTCCTGATTTTATAGCTGAGTTTGCTTCTTAATTTTTCACAGCTGGGGTGTCTTTGCTCAGGGGAGACTTTCCTGGCTTATGCCAGTCAGAATGCTATTATTTCTGAACAATTAAAACATAATCCACATTTTCTCTAATCAACAACCCTCGATTATAATGAAAGATTTGGCAATATTTTAAAACCGGAATGGCTCTGAGCTGCTGGGTCCCAGGAAGCCAATGGGAGATGGGTGGCTGCATCAGCTGACATGGAGCCTGGCAGTAAAAGAAGAACTTAAGGGGGTGAGAGGAGTGGAGATAAAGGTGAAAACATTTTTATTAGTTGGCAGTCCATCATTTTAAGGAAGAGAGAGCCCCAAAGAACAATGGAACTCTGCACATACAGTGAATTTGGCTAAAGAAACAAATGTTACTCTACAATGGGGCTGTCCGTTGACAACCCCTATTTATTGGACACAGTGTAGCGCACTGTACTAGGCATTATGCCAGGGCTTAAATTACAGACACTCTCAGATTCACACCCCCTCCTTCCTGTACCTCGGAGAGAAGGGAAACAGGGAAGAGATGTCGGTTTCCTCCCTTTCCGTAAGGTTCATGCTGTAGCTCATTACATATTCTATGGAAATGATGTTCTGCCATGACAGTGTTTCTTCACACTAACATCCTGTTAAGGAAAGGGGACTCTTTTCCTGACTAGCACATTGATACAGCCTCATAAATTGCAGTTACCATTTGCACAGGATGAAACAACAAAGATAAAAGAACACTGCTCGTGCTAAGACAAGGGTCCGTTGGAGTTTCTTCTGGTCTCTTTTAATATAGGCCACTCCCTGCCCTCCCCTTCCCCGTTCCACTTCCCCCCCCCCCGTAGCCTTACTGCCCCCCCAATCCTTGTTTGGAACTGCCACCTGCCCCCTCACCCCATGA